>NC_052151.1:217677736-217811831 GCF_902713615.1 Scyliorhinus canicula
TGGTGGTGGAAACGTGCTGGGGTTGGCGGAACTGGCGGGGGACGGTCGTTTGTAATGCGGAGGCTGGTGGGGCGAAGAGTGAGGACAATGGGGGGGGGGGGACCCTATTCTGGGAGGGAGGGAGGGGAAGGGGAGCGGGAGATGGATCGGACGAGGTTGAGAGCTTCCATTAACACGGGAGGAGGGGGGGGGGGGGGGGGAGCAACCTCAGTCTGGTAAAAAGGCAGGACTGTCAAAAGTGGCATCTTCGGAACAGATGTAACGAAGGCGGAGAAGCGGAATGGAGTCCCGAGAAAGTGGGGTGAATGTTGTCATGGCCAAAGAGTGCAGAGTGTTGTCTACAGAGGGGTGTCTGCCCTCTGCCAAACATGATTGAGATTCTGGGGAAACCTTTGTTCTGCTCACTTATCGAGTGTGCAGGGCGTGGGCGAGGTGGAGTCTGTCGATAGATGAGGAATGGGTACGGAGATTGGACTTTGGCGAAGGAGAAAAAATGTTTTTGACATTATTTCTTGCACTTCCAGCACTACAGAACTCTGCGATTGCGGCCTTCCCGGATGACCGAGCAACGTCCTCCATCCCGTTCTACTTCCCCGTCGACTACAGGATCCTGGGCGCCCAGGAGTGCTTCTTCCTCAAGCAGACGGATGAGGAGCTGACCTGGAACTCCAGCCGGAGGATCAGCACCCAGCCCTTCCTACTTTCCCAGGTCAAGTCCCTGCCCGTGGTCAAGGCCTCCCATGGCCCGTTCTCTGTCCAGCAGGTGCTGTCTGGCCGGCCTCCGGAGCCCTGGCGAAACGGATTGGAGACGGGAGCCTTCCTGAACCCCAGCTGGAGGATCCGGGCCCACATGGTGCAAGGGAAGGCCCACGCCGGTTGGCCGAGGGCCCAGGTTTTATTCCACGTGAGCGGTCGTGACTGGGGCTCACTCGAGGATGAGGACAATCTGCCCTGTGTGAGCGTGCACGCGTTCCGAGAGATGAAGGAGGTCAGAGGTGACTGCCGGTTAAAGGTCAGTCTCAGTTGTTCACATTCCTGGTGGGGGTGGGGAGGGGGAGGGAGAATACATGGCAGAACTTGACTGGGGCCAGGGAACTGGGATCAAATCCAGCCTCAGAGTTCAAAGAGGCTTATACCTGTCCTGGGAGTGTTTGATGGGGACAGTGTAGAGGGAGCTTTACTCTGTATCTAACCCCGTGCTGTACCTGTCCTGGGAGTGTTTGATGGGGACAGTGCAGAGGGAGCTTTACTCTGTATCTAACCCCGTGCTGTACCTGTCCTGGGAGTGTTTGATGGGGACAGTGCAGAGGGAGCTTTACTCTGTATCTAACCCCGTGCTGTACCTGTCCTGGGAGTGTTTGATGGGGACAGTGTAGAGGGAGATTTACTCTGTATCTAACCCCGTGCTGTACCTGTCCTGGGAGTGTTTGATGGGGACAGTGTAGAGGGAGCTTTACTCTGTATCTAACCCCGTGCTGTCCCTGTCCTGGGAGTGTTTGATGGGGACAGTGTAGAGGGAGCTTTACTCTGTATCTAACCCCGTGCTGTCCCTGTCCTGGGAGTGTTTGATGGGGACAGTGTAGAGGGAGCTTTACTCTGTATCTAACCCCGTCCTGTACCTGTCCTGGGAGTGTTTGATGGGGACAGTGTAGAGGGAGCTTTACTCTGTATCTAACCCCGTGCTGTACCTGTCCTGGGAGTGTTTGATGGGGACAGTGTAGAGGGAGCTTTACTCTGTATCTAACCCCGTGCTGTACCTGTCCTGGGAGTGTTTGATGGGGACAGTGCAGAGGGGGCTTTACTCTGTATCTAACCCCGTGCTGTACCTGTCCTGGGAGTGTTTGACGGGGACAGTGTAGAGGGAGCTTTACTCTGTATCTAACCCCTGCGCTGTACCTGTCCTGGGAGTGTTTGATGGGGACAGTGTAGAGGGAGCTTTACTCTGTATCTAACCCCGTGGGGACAGTGTAGAAGGAGCTTTACTCTGTATCTAACCCCGTGCTGTACCTGTCCTGGGAGTGTTTGATGGGGACAGTGTAGAGGGAGCTTTACTCTGTATCTAACCCCGTGGGGACAGTGTAGAAGGAGCTTTACTCTGTATCTAACCCCGTGCTGTATCTGTCCTGGGAGTGTTTGATGGGGACAGTGTAGAGGGAGCTTTACTCTGTATCTAACCCCGTGCTGTACCTGTCCTGGGAGTGTTTGATGGGGACAGTGTAGAGGGAGCTTTACTCTGTATCTAACCCCGTTCTGTACCTGTCCTGGGAGTGTTTGATGCGGACAGTGTAGAGGGAGCTTTACTCTGTATCTAACCCCGTGCTGTACCTGTCCTGGGAGTGTTTGATGGGGACAGTGTAGGGGGAGCTTTACTCTGTATCTAACCCCGTGCTGTACCTGCCCTGGGAGTGTTTGATGGGGACAGTGTAGAGGGAGCTTTACTCTGTATCTAACCCCGTGCTGTACCTGTCCTGGGAGTGTTTGATGGGGACAGTGTAGAGGGAGCTTTACTCTGTATTTAACCCCGTGCTGTACCTGCCCTGGGAGTGTTTGATGGGGACAGTGTAGAGGGAGCTTTACATTGCGTACGGTCCTGTTGAGCTATCTCCCGCTCTCTCTCTCTCTTCTGTCCCTAGGGGCCTCTGGGAATCTGCGTTGCCAGCCTCGAACTCCCTGTTGGTTGGTTTCCGCCCTCAGGTCGGCCCAGGAGAGGGCGGAGGGGGGGATTCCCCGGGGCTAACCAGGAGGTCAGCTTGTTGCTGTACTACAGAAGCCTTCCCCCCTCCGAGTGCGGAAGAGGCGGGATGGCCGAGTCGCGGGACGCCGGCCGGGAGGGGCTGGAGCCGCTGGGCCGCCTGGTGCTCCTGGGGCTGCCGGCCGAGCGGGTGGCCAGGCTGGATGCCAACGTGCTGCTCCGGCTGCCCGAGCGCAGCCTCCGGCCTGGCGAGACCGTGGGCGTCGCTGTGGCGATCATGGCAAACGTCTCCCTGGACGCCGTCGTCATCAGGTAAGGGGTGGGGCGGACTGCAGGTAGTCTGTATGTTCGGGGTGGCATCGGTCTGTCTGGCTGGAGATTTGGCTGGGCGAGTAGGGGGCACTGGAGGTTGGCATGGTGGAGGTTGGCATGGCGTTGGTTGGCATGGTATTAGGTGGCATGGTGGAGGTTGGCATGGCATTGGTTGGCATGGTATTAGGTGGCATGGTGGAGGTTGGCATGGCGTTGGTTGGCATGACATCAGGTGGCATGGTGGAGGTTGGCATGGTGTTGGTTGGCATGGTGTTGTTTGGCATGGCGTTGTTTGGCATGGCATTGGTTGGCATAGTGTTGGTTGGCATGGTGGAGGTTGGCATGGTGTTGGTTGGCATGGCGGAGGTTGGCATGGTGGAGGTTGGCATGGTGGAGGTTGGCATGGTAGAGGTTGGCATGGTAGAGGTTGGCATGGTAGAGGTTGGCATGGTAGAGGTTGGCATGGTAGAGGTTGGCATGGTGGAGGTTGGCATGGTGGAGGTTGGCATGGTGGAGGTTGGCATGGTGGAGGTTGGCATGGTGGAGGTTGGCATGGTCGTGGTTGGCATGGTGGAGGTTGGCATGGCGTTGGTTGGCATGGCGTTGGTTGGCATGGTGTTGGTTGGCATGGTGGAGGTTGGCATGGTGGAGGTTGGTATGGCATTGGTTGGCATGGTGTTGGTTGGCATGGTGCTGGTTGGCATGGTGTTGGTTGGCATGGCGGAGGTTGGCATGGTGGAGGTTGGCATGGTGGAGGTTGGCATGGTGGAGGTTGGCATGGTGGAGGTTGGCATGGTGGAGGTTGGCATGGTGGAGGTTGGCATGGTGTTGGTTGGCATGGCGTTGGTTGGCATGGCGTTGGTTGGCATGGTGGAGGTTGGTATGGCATTGGTTGGCATGGCATTAGGTGGCATGGCGGAGGTTGGCATGGTGTTGGTTGGCATGGTGTTGGTTGGCATGGTGTTGGTTGGCATGGTGGAGGTTGGCATGGTGGAGGTTGGCATGGTGGAGGTTGGCATGGTGGAGGTTGGCATGGCGTTGGTTGGCATGGCGTTGGTTGGCACTGTGGAGTTTGGCATGGCGAAGGTTGGCATGGCAGAGGTTGGCATGGCGGAGGTTGGCAGAGCGGAGGTTGGCATGGTGGAGGTTGGCATGGTGGAGGTTGGCATGGTGGAGGTTGGCATGGTGGAGGTTGGCATGGTGGAGGTTGGCATGGTGGAGGTTTGCATGGCGCTGGTTGGCATTGTGTTGGTTGGCATGGCGTTGGTTGGCATGGCGTTGGTTGGCACTGTGGAGTTTGGCATGGCGGAGGTTGGCATGGCGGAGGTTGGCATGGCATTAGGTGGCATGGCGTTGGTTGGCGTGGCGTTGGTTGGCACTGTGGAGGTTGGCATGGCGGAGGTTGGCATGGCGGAGGTTGGCATGGCGGAGGTTGGCATGGCGGAGGTTGGCATGGCATTAGGTGGCATGGCGTTGGTTGGCGTGGCGTTGGTTGGCACTGTGGAGGTTGGCATGGCGGAGGTTGGCATGGCGGAGGTTGGCAGAGCGGAGGTTGGCAGAGCGGAGGTAGGCATGGCGGAGGTTGGTATGGTGAGTGGGATTGACCCCAGTTTGAAATGGAAGACGTTGGGTAGATGTTTGGGATGAAGCTTGTTGGGATTGGAACAGTTTCTAGGATGGACCCAGTGTTACTCACATCCGTATAAGGGATCAGAAGTGAAGCCAGAATAACCTCTCTATCCACACACCCTGCAATCAAACCTGTTTGCCCTTCCTCCCCATTTCTTTGCTCAGGGCCAAGCTGAAGAAAGGTGTCAGGATTCTGTCCGTTCATCCCAGCCTCCCAGAGGTGTGGAGTGTAGCGTTGCAGCACTCACACGGATCCAAGCACCGTATCGCCACGGTTACCTGCACAAGGAGTCATGCCTCAAAGGGCTGGAGGTAAGGGGACAGGAACAAAACAGGCCTCGTCATGCATATGACCTGGGAGCTGCTTGGTGGGCTAGGAACCAGTATCTGGGGGAACTGTTGCTACCCAATGGGCTTACTGAGCACAGTCTGACAAACATGGCAGATATTAGTTGCCGGCTCTCTGCAGAGAGAAATAGGAAGTACGAACACTTAGCTGACTTTGAAGTGGTCCAGGAGCTGCCAGTCATTGCTTGAAGTTGATAAACATTGTGGTTCGTTGACAGCTGGGTACTTGAGATCCATTCAAGCGTGAAGGGAAATGGTGTTAAACAGTCCAGACAGCTGGGTGTATGCGAGCTGTCAATCACAACCCAATAAAGTCAATTTCATATTGATGTGAATGGAAGCCTCCCTGACCAAAGATCTGAGGGACTTTAAACCCAGCTGGTGTGGTTTTTGCTTTCTCGGAGTTTACATGTGCTGCTTCCCCTGTCTGAGTCAGCAGGTGTATTGCCCAGGTGAGTTTTAAAGCAGCGATTGTTTTCACTACCTCTGTCTGGACTGTTCTCTCGCTTCCAGGCTGGGGTCTCTGTAATGGGGGGGGATTAGAGACCGGGGTCTGTGTAATGGGGGGGGATTCCAGACCGGGGTCTCTGTAATGGGGGGGATTAGAGACCGGCGTCTGTGTAATGGGGGGGGATTCCAGGCTGGGGTCTGTAATGGGGGGATTCCAGGCTGGGGTCTCTGTAATGGGGGAATTCCAGGCCGGGATCTGGGTAATGGGGGGATTCCAGGCCGGGGTCTCTGTAATGGGGGGGATTCCAGGCTGGGGTCTGTAATGGGGGGATTCCAGGCTGGGGTCTGTAATGGGGGGATTCCAGGCTGGGGTCTCTGTAATGGGGGGATTCCAGGCCGGGATCTGTGTAATGGGGGGATTCCAGGCCGGGGTCTGTGTAATGGGGGGGATTCCAGGCCGGGGTCTCTGTAATGGGGGGGATTCCAGGCCGGGGTCTGTGTAATGGGGGGATTCCAGGCCGGGGTCTGTGTAATGGGGGGGGATTCCAGGCCGGGGTCTCTGTAATGGGGAGATTCCAGACCGGGGTCTGTAATGGGGGGATTCCAGGCCGGGGTCCCTGTAATGGGGGGGGATTCCAGACTGGGGTCTGTAATGGGGGATTCCAGACCGGGGTCTCTGTAATGGGGGGGATTCCAGACTGGGGTCTGTAATGGGGATTCCAGACCGGGGTCTGTGTAAAGGGGGGGATTCCAGGCCGGGGTCTCTGTAATCGGGAGGATTCCAGGCCGGGGTCTCTGTAATGGGGAGGGGGGGATTCCAGACCGGGGTCTCTGTAATGGGGAGGATTCCAGGCCGGGGTCTCTGTAATGGGGGGAGATTCCAGGCCGGGGTCTGTAATGGGGAGGATTCCAGACCGGGGTCTCTGTAATGGGGGGGATTCCACACCGGGGTCTGTAATGGGGGGGATTCCAGACCGTGGTCTGTAATGGGGGGATTCCAGGCCGGGGTCTGTAATGGGGGGGATTCCAGGCCGGGGTCTGTAATGGGGGGATTCCAGGCCGGGGTCTGTAATGGGGGGATTCCAGACCGGGCTCTGTAATGGGGGGGATTCCAGACCGGGGTCTGTAATGTGGGGGATTCCGAACCAGGGTCTCTGTAATGGGGGGGGGGGGATTCCAGACCGGGGTCTGTAATGGGGAGGATTCCAGGCCGGGGTCTCTGTAATGGGGGGGATTCCAGGCCAGGGTCTCTGTAATGGGGGGGATTCCAGACCGGGGTCTGTAATGGGGGGGGGGAGTCCAGGCCGGGGTCTGTAATGGGGAGGATTCCAGACCGGGGTCTCTGTAATGGGGGTGATTCCAGGCCGGGGTCTGTAATGGGGGGATTCCAGGCCGGGGTCTCTGTAATGGGGGGATTCCAGGCCGGGGTCTGTGTAATAGGGGGGATTCCAGACCGGGGTCTGTGTAATGGGGATTCCAGACCGGGGTCTGTAATGGGGGGATTCCAGACCGGGGTCTGTGTAATGGGGATTCCAGACCGGGGTCTCTGTAATGGGGAGGATTCCAGGCCAGGGTCTCTGTAATGGGGAGGATTCCAGGCCAGGGTCTCTGTAATGGGGAGGATTCCAGGCCGGGGTCTCTGTAATCGGGAGGATTCCAGGCCGGGGTCTCTGTAATCGGGAGGATTCCAGGCCAGGGTCTCTGTAATGGGGGGAGTCCAGGCCGGGGTCTCTGTAATCGGGAGGATTCCAGGCCGGGGTCTCTGTAATGGGGGGGGGGAGTCCAGGCCGGGGTCTCTGTAATGGGGGGGATTCCAGACCGGGGTCTGTAATGGGGGGGATTCCAGACCGGGGTCTCTGTAATGGGGGGATTCCAGTCCGGGGTCTCTGTAATGGGGAGGATTCCAGGCCAGGGTCTCTGTAATGGGGGGGAGTCCAGGCCGGGGTCTGTAATGGGGGGGGGGGGGGAGTCCAAGCCGGGGTCTGTAATGGGGGGGGGAGTCCAGGCCGGGGTCTCTAATCGGGAGGATTCCAGGCCGGGGTCTCTGTAATGGGGGGGGGGGGGATTCCAGACCGGGGTCTCTGTAATGGGGGGATTCCAGGCTGGGGTCTCTGTAATGGGGGGATTCCAGGCCGGGGTCTGTAATGGGGGGGATTCCAGACCGGGGTCTCTGTAATGGGGGGGATTCCAGACCGGGGTCTGTAATGGGGGGGATTCCAGGCCGGGGTCTCTGTAATGGGGAGGATTCCAGACCGGGGTCTCTGTAATGGGGAGGATTCCAGGCCGGGGTCTCTGTAATGGGGAGGATTCCAGACCGGGGTCTCTGTAATGGGGGGATTCCAGGCCGGGGTCTCTGTAATGGGGGGGATTCCAGGCCAGGGTCTCTGTAATGGGGGGGGGAGTCCAGACCTGGGTCTCTGTAATGGGGGGGGAGTCCAGACCGGGGTCTCTGTAATGGGGGGGGGGGGGGGAGTCCAGGCCGGGGTCTCTGTAATGGGGGGGGGAGTCCAGGCCGGGGTCTGTAATGGGGGGAGAGTCCAGGCCGGGGTCTGTAATGGGGGGGGGAGTCCAGGCCGGGGTCTCTGTAATGGGGAGGGGGGAGTCCAGGCCGGGGTCTGTGTAATGGGGGGGGAGTCCAGGCCGGGGTCTGTGTAATGGGGGGGGGAGTCCAGACCTGGGTCTCTGTAATGGGGGGGGGAGTCCAGGCCGGGGTCTGTAATGGGGGGGGGGAGTCCAGGCCGGGGTCTGTAATGGGGGGGGAGTCCAGGCCGGGGTCTGTGTAATGGGGGGGGGAGTCCAGGCCGGGGTCTGTAATGGGGGGGGAGTCCAGGCCGGGGTCTGTGTAATGGGGGGGGAGTCCAGACCTGGGTCTCTGTAATGGGGGGGGAGTCCAGACCTGGGTCTCTGTAATGGGGGGGGGAGTCCAGGCCGGGGTCTGTAATGGGGGGGGGAGTCCAGGCCGGGGTCTGTGTAATGGGGGGGGAGTCCAGACCTGGGTCTCTGTAATGGGGGGGGAGTCCAGGCCGGGGTCTGTGTAATGGGGGGGGAGTCCAGACCTGGGTCTCTGTAATGGGGGGGGAGTCCAGGCCGGGGTCTGTGTAATGGGGGGGGAGTCCAGACCTGGGTCTCTGTAATGGGGGGGAGTCCAGGCCGGGGTCTGTAATGGGGGGGGGAGTCCAGGCCGGGGTCTGTGTAATGGGGGGGGAGTCCAGACCTGGGTCTCTGTAATGGGGGGGGAGTCCAGGCCGGGGTCTGTAATGGGGGGGGGAGTCCAGGCCGGGGTCTGTAATGGGGGGGGAGTCCAGGCCGGGGTCTGTGTAATGGGGGGGGAGTCCAGGCCGGGGTCTGTAATGGGGGGGGAGTCCAGGCCGGGGTCTGTGTAATGGGGGGGGAGTCCAGACCTGGGTCTCTGTAATGGGGGGGGAGTCCAGACCTGGGTCTCTGTAATGGGGGGGGGAGTCCAGGCCGGGGTCTGTAATGGGGGGGGGAGTCCAGGCCGGGGTCTGTGTAATGGGGGGGGAGTCCAGACCTGGGTCTCTGTAATGGGGGGGGAGTCCAGGCCGGGGTCTGTGTAATGGGGGGGGAGTCCAGACCTGGGTCTCTGTAATGGGGGGGGATTCCAGACCGGGGTCTGTGTAATGGGGGGGGATTCCAGACCGGGGTCTCTGTAATGGGGGGGGAGTCCAGACCTGGGTCTCTGTAATGGGGGGGGGAGTCCAGGCCGGGGTCTGTAATGGGGGGGGGAGTCCAGGCCGGGGTCTGTGTAATGGGGGGGGAGTCCAGACCTGGGTCTCTGTAATGGGGGGGGAGGCCAGGCCGGGGTCTGTGTAATGGGGGGGGAGTCCAGACCTGGGTCTCTGTAATGGGGGGGGAGTCCAGGCCGGGGTCTGTGTAATGGGGGGGGAGTCCAGACCTGGGTCTCTGTAATGGGGGGGGGAGTCCAGGCCGGGGTCTGTGTAATGGGGGGGGAGTCCAGACCTGGGTCTCTGTAATGGGGGGGGGAGTCCAGGCCGGGGTCTGTGTAATGGGGGGGGAGTCCAGGCCGGGGTCTGTAATGGGGGGTATTCCAGGCCGGGGTCTCTGTAATGGGGCGATTCCAGACAGGCGCCGGGATTCTCCCCTACCCGGCACAGGCCCGCCCGCCGATCGTTGGGCCCCGATTGCAGGCTAGGCCACCGTGGGGGCACCCCCTGGGGTCACATCTCCCCTCACCCCGCCACCCCCCCAGAACCCCGGACCCTTCTCGTACCGCCTGCTCCCGCCGGTAAGGGAGGTGTTTTGATTCCCGCCGGTGGGACCGGCATTACAGCAGCGGGACTTCGGCCCGTTGCGGGCCGGAGAATCGCCGGGGGGGGGGGGGTCCCGCCGACAGGCGCGGCGCGATTCCCACCCCTGCCGAATCTCTGGTGCCGGAGACTTCGGGAGACAGCGGGGGCGGGATTCACGCCGGCCCCCGGCTATTCTCCGACCCGGCAGGGGGGGGGGGTCGGAGAATCCCACCCAGGGTCTCTGTAGAAGGGGCTTCCAGACAGGGTGTCTGTAATGGGGGGGGGGGGCTTCCGGACAGGGTGTCTGTAATGGGAAGCAGAGGACTCTGTAATAGGGGGGTTTCCAGACAAGAGTCTCTCTTATGGGATGGTTTCTGCTGGAGGGAAGGGTGGGGGGGGGGGGGGGGGAGTGGTCGGAGGAAGGGTGGGGGGGGGGTGGGGTGGTTCTGGTGGATTCATCTCCGGCGGGAGAACATAACCTCCCAAACGGAGACCTCCTCTCGCCGTTTTCCCCTTTATCGGCGAGTCTCGGACCGGACGGCAAATCAGTTGAGACAGAGATGAGGAGGAATTTCTGCCCAGAGGCTGGTGAACCTGAATGTTCTTTGGGAAGTTATTAAGGATTAAGAAATGGGTGTTTATTACTGCAGTGATGTCAAAGAGTGGGCGGAGCTAGGCTGTCTGTCAGCTTTTTACTTTTGTTTTAGGCTGTTTGCTGCAGGGTGTGTTTTAGTTTCGTTTTCAGAGCTGGATAGCTGCCAGAAGGTGTATCAGAGTCTCTCTCTCTCTCTGTAATCTAAAGACTGTAAATCAATCCTGGTGATTTAAAACTAATAACAGTAGTGACTTTTACCTGACGTGCTTCTGTTAAAAGGTGATTTAAGTCTTATGGATGTTAAAAAGAAAGCTTAAATGATTACTTAGTGTTGTATTCTTTGGGGGCTGTATTTGAATTAATGGTTGCTAAGATGTTCACTGTATGTTTTAAAAAGGTTAACTTGAGTTCATAGAATAAACATTGTTTTGCTTGAAAAAATACTTTTCCATTTCTGCTGTACCACACCTGTAGAGTGGGCCGTGTGCTCCCCATACCACAATCTATTAAAGGTTGTGGGTCAGGTGAACTCCATGATACACTTTGGGGTTCTCTAAACCCTGGCCCATAACAAGAGTTACAGAGTTGGAAAGGGTGATCAGGCTATTGGCTCCTTTTTTACTCCGCAGATCAGATATGCAGGTCTCTCTCTCTCTCCCTCTTCCTCTGTCTCCTTCTCTCTCTCTCTCTCTCTTTCTCTCTATTTTACCTATCTTTCTTTCTGTCCTTGCTTTCCTCCACCTGTCTATATTTGACTCACTCACTCTCTCCCTCTGTTCATTCCCGCTGCCTCTCTATCAGCCTGTTTGTAATCTCAACACAGCTGACCCCGACCTTCTGACCTTACGTTCCTGACAACACTAAGACCCCCTATTTCCGTAGACTTGCCCCCCCCCCTCCCCCCCCCCCCCCCCCCCCCCCCCCCCCCGTCACGGCTCACTTGCCGCTGAAACCCCGACGATCGCTAAGCTTGACTCTTACCCACTGACTTCCTGGCTGTTTCTTTCCATTCATTCACAGGATGTGGGGTCGGTCGCTGGCTCGGTTGCCCATTCCTAATTGACCATGATGTCAACCACACCGATGTGTGGGGTCTGAAGTCACGTGTTGGGCCAGACCAGCCTACGGATGGCCGATTGCCTTCCCGAAAGGGACATTAGTGAGGGCTTTCTTTTACGGCAATCGACAATAGTTATCACTGTACTTTTAATCCCAGATCTTTTTTATTGAACTTTTACCAGATTGTGGTTTGGGGAGCACACGGTCCACTCTACAGGTGTGGTGCACCAGAAATCTACAGTACTTTTAAACTAAAACACTGCTTATTTCTGAAACCAGTTAACACTTTATAAACCCACAGTCAACATCTGAACAACTATCAACACCAATAAATCCCCCAATGTATACAGTACTCTATAAGTAACTCTTAATCTTTCCTTGCAACATCCACAAGACAAACAGAACCCTCTTTACAGAAAGACATCAGGTTTAACTTCACTACTGAGAACAGTTACCACGTTGAAATCACCAGATGAACATTCTTTAGCTTGCAGAGATTCACACACACCCTGCTGTGACTGCAGCTTCTCCAAAACTAAAACGACACTAAAACACGCCCTGTAGCAGACAGCCCAGCTCCACCCACAATCTGACATCACTGATCCACACCCATTTCTTAAAGGTACATCCACTACCGATATTTTTATAAACACCCATTTCTTAAAGGTACATCCACTACCGATATTTTTATAAACACCCATTTCTTAAAGGTACTCTCACGTGACACCAGCGACAGTACCACAATGCCACTTCTCCTTACCACCCCTGTGCTCAGAATCCCTACAGTGCAGAATAAGGCCATTTGGCCCATCAAGCCTGCACTGAGCCTCTGAGAGAGCGCCCTGGCCCACGTCCCCACAAACCCCACAATCCCACCTCACCGCTGGATACCAAGGGCCAATTTAGCACGGCCAATCCACCTAACCTGCGCATCCTTGGACTTGTGGGAGGAAACCGGATCTCCCGGAGGAAACCCACGCAGACACGGGGAGAAAGTGCAAACTCCACACACACACACACACACACACACACACACACTCCCGGGACCCTGGAGCTGTGAAGCAGTCGTGTTGACCACCATGTCGCTTGCTGACCCACATGAGCCTCCAGTCTAGAAGTGTCCTTTTTTTTTCAATTCCCTCCCTGCCCTAGTCCATGGCATCGCCCCATCTATGTTTGTGACCACCCCTAGCCTCCCAATCCTCGGGTGATACCTGCACTTCACTGGTGTACCTGCAATTGAAGTTTCTGCACCATGAGTTGCCATGCCTTTGACTGCCTGGACCCTGGCTTTGGGAACACCCTCCCTTACCCGGCGTTGCCCCCTCTAAGACACTCTGTAAAACGCACCTGTCCTCACCAAGCACTTGGCCATGTGGGCTGACACTTCCGAATGTGGATCGGGCGTCATCACTTGTTCACAATTCTCCTGGGGACTGCCTTGGGAATGTTTCGGGACCTTAAATCTTGTTATGAACGTTCAGATATTTAACTCTCGTTGTGTCTCTCCCTCATCCCGCTCTCTCTCTCTCTCCTGCCCCTCATTCTCCTTCCCTGTGTGTTCGGAAACAGTCCCGGATCGGATTCCCTGGATATTGCCTGGCTGGAACTGGAGATGGAGGAGTTTGTTGGCGAGGCGGTGACGCGGCGTATCGCGTGGCAGGTGGAGTACGTAGGCCCGGCGGCCATTTTGGACCCCGACAGGATCGTCACCGAGCTCATGGTCACCCAGCGGGACGTCCAGGGTCTCGTTCCCCTCGCCACGGTAACGGGAGGCTGATTTTTTTTTTTTACTCTCTCAGTCAGCGTGACTCCTCCCCCCCCCCCTTTCACCCTCCCTTCCCCCTCCCCCCTCTTGCTTTCTCTCCCCTTCCTTACTCCCCCCCCCCACTCCCCTCGCACCCGTCCTATTTAGCCCCCTTTCTTTCTTTCACCTCAATTTTTCCTTCCCTCGCTCGCCCTCATCTCTCTTCCCCCTCTCCCTGTCTCCCCCGCTCTGGCATCATAGAACATACAGCGCAGAAGGAGGCCATTCGGCCCATCGAGTCTGCACCGACCCACTTAAGCCCTCACTTCCGCCCCATCCCCGTAACCCAGTAACCCCTCCTAACCTGTTTGGTCACTAGGGGCAATTTAGCATGGCCAATCCACCTAACCTGCACGTCTTTGGACTGTGGGAGGAAACCGGAGCACCCGGAGGAAACCCACGCACACATGGGGAGAACGTGCAGACTCCGCACAGACAGGCACCCGGCGGGGAATTGAACCTGGGACCCTGGCGCTGTGAAGCCACAGTGCTAACCACTGTGCTACCATGCTGCCCATACTTGGTCCAACTTTGCTTTACTTGTGACGATAAAGATTATTCTTCTTAACGTGAGCGAGTGTGACTTGTCCCTCGAGAAGTAACAGCGGGGAATCGAACCTGGGACCCTGGCGCTGTGAAGCAGGAGTGCTAACCGCTGTGCTACCGCGCTGTCCTCTACTTCTCTCCCCTTCCTTAATCTATCTCCCTTCCTCACTCTCCCCCTTTCATACCCCTCTCCGCTCCCCTCTCTTCCATCCTCCCCCTTACCCAGTTCCCCTCTTTTTTCCTTCGACGTTCCATCTCCCCTCCTGTGTTCGGCACTCTCTCTCTCTCTCTCTCTCTCTCTCTTTCCTGAATGCCGTCCATTCCCTCGGAAGCCTAGCCAAGTTTCCGGGATGGAGTGGGGCGTTCTGTGACAGGGAGGGTGACTGGCTAGTTGGTTCCCAACAAGCCCAACTCAACGGCGGAAGTTGACCACAGAAAATGCGGGAAAAAACGGGGAGCATCGGTGGAGGGCGGGAAAACGCAGAGTTAACAGTTCGAGCTCTGGTGACACTTCGTCAGAACTGAAGGGAGGTAGAAATAACAACAATAATCTTTATTGTCACAAGTGTGTGGTGGTATATTAGCGGGTGGCACGGGAGCACGGGTGGCTCGCACTGTGGCTTCACAGCGCCAGGGTCCCAGGTTCGTTTGCCGGCCTCGGCTGACTGTCGGTGCGGAGTCTGCACGTTCTCCCCCCGTGTCTGCGTGGGTTTCCTCCGGGTGCTCCGGTTTCCTCCCACAGTCCAAAGATGTGCGGGTTAGGTGGATTGGCCGTGATAAAACTGCCCCTTGCTGTCCAGGGATGTGCGGGTTGCGTTACGGGCCTCGGGCGGGGTGGATCGGGTGCAGACTCGATGGGCCGAATGGCCTCTTTCTGTACTGGAGGGATTAGCTATGATCGACGGACTGAAGTCGCTCCAATCAAAACACAGATCTGTAAATTCCTGATTACTCGGCGTCAGATTGGTGGGGGGGGGGGGGGCTTTAAGCTGACCTGCTTTACGGCAACTCGTGCAGTAACAAAGGGTGGGCGGTGTCCCCCTTCGCTCCATTTCTCTCACACTTGGCTGCTAGAGTGAGGGAAGCGCTGCACTGTTTGACTCTCACCTGGCCTGAGTCAGGAAGGTTGGGTGGGACGGGCACCGTAGAATTTAAGCGTGGGTAAACCAGTGCGGAATGCGGGTTGTCGCTCCGAGGCGGTTATGACCCGCAGGCTGATGTGTTGCGTTTTGCCGTGTTTGGTGTACAGGGCTGGGAATGAATGATCTGGGAAGCAATCGTCATGTGTAAGTGCTCCAGGGCACCACGTCTGCACCAGGGACCGATGTGACTCGTGACACGAAGCAGCCCTTCTATTGTGCAAGGCAGCTTGGCACGTGAAAAGATAAAGACAACTGATCTGAGAGTCACAGAGTTTCACAGCACAGAATGACGTCCTTCGGCCCATCGTCTCTGTGCTAGCCGCCCAGCCCCCATCTATTCTAATCCCATTTTCCAGCACGTGCTCCGTAGCTGTGTGCGCGCTGGGGTGTTTCAAGTGCTCACCGAAATGCTGCTTAAATGTTGTGAGGGTTCCCGCTGTTTTGTTTCCTGTGTGGGAGGTAACATGGGCCGCTCAGTCCTTGGTTAGTGATGAGGTCTTCTGAATCTCGATGAGGGAGATTCAAACTCGTCCAGTAGTAACAAAAGGTTTATTGAGTCACTAGAACAATATTTACATGAGCTCTTTACTTTAAATTTGATACTAGTGATTAGGTTAACAAGATCTAACTACAGTAACTATACGTTACTCCACTCGCCATCTGAACTAGTCTGCTATTGCCCTGGTCACAGTACACCCCCGAGAGAGGGAGAGAGACAATGTGGCTGCCTTTTGTACCCCTTCTTCGTCCTGCCCTCTAGTGGTCATGTGGTGCTACTGATTACACATTAACCGCTTGTGTACACGCACATACAGAGATCACTACACCCGCCTCAATCACCCTTTCAGGACGTGAGGTCCAGATTCCCAACCCCCTCTAGGTGCAAAGGTTTATCCTCAAATCCCCTCGAAATCTCCTGCTCCTGACCGTAAATTTATTCCCCCTGGTTATTGACCCCTCCACTAAAGGGGAACAGTGTGTTCCTCTCCACCCTATCTGTGTCCTTCATCATTTTGTCCCCCTCAATCAGGTTCCCCCCCCCCCCCACTACCCCAGGTCCGTCTCCCCCCCCCCCCCCCCCCCCCCCACCCCCACTACCCCAGACTAACCAGCCTCTCTTCACAGCTGAAACGCTCCGACCCACGCAGCACCCTGGAGAATCCCCTCTGCACCCTTTCTGGCACAGTCACATCCTTCCTATAGTGCGGCGACCAGAACTACACCCAGTACTCGAGCTGTGGCCTAACCAGTGTTGTATACCGTTCCACCGTACCCTCCCTGCTCTCGTATTCTGTGCCCCGGATAATAAAGGCAACTGTTTCACGTGCCTCCTTAACCACCTGATCTACCAATCCTGCTGCCTTCAGAGACCTATGGACATGAACCTCAAGGTCGCTCTGGTCCTCTACACTTCCTAGCGTCTTGTCATTCATTGTGCGTTCCCTTGTCCCTTGTTAGCCTTCCCAAAGTTCATCGGCGAATAAATGTCAGGGTTAAATTCCATTTGCCACTGTTCTGCCCGCCTGAGCTGCCCGTGTGTATCGCCGTGTAATCCAAGGCTGTCCCCGCTATTCACCCCACCGGCGGACACAGCTCGGCCTCGCTGTTTAAACTAGTTACTGAGGAACTCACAGATCATACCACCCATAGTCACCTCTCTACACGGACCCAGCTCCAATCCCCGCCGGACACCACTGGCCACCGGCTCCCAGTGGCAGCAACGGCCCTCGACCCGGGCCCTCTGCCTTTCTCCCCCGGCGAAGCGCCTTAACCCTCGTCGCCACCGTCCTTCTGGCAACGCTCGCCATCCGAACTTTGCACCTTAACCTCTCTGACCCTTGGACTGCCCAACAGGAGCAGGAGATCCTCAACACGGCCGTCCTGACGGGGCGTTTGGTGACGGTGCCAATCAAAGCGGTGACGGTGGACGGGAGCGGCCTGGTGACAGACGTGACCGAGTTTGTGGAATGTGCGTCGGAGGACAGCGGGATTGTTAAGGTGAGCCCGGGCCGGTCATGTTCAGCCACTGCTGTGGCCCGTCAGGGTGCCCATAGCTCCCGTTCCCATTCCCGCACCAGCCTCGTGTTTCTGGATCTCCATTCCCACCCACACACCTCAGTCTTATAATTCAACATCCTTCTTTCAAAACAACTCACGCCTCGCCATCTATCTCTGAAACCTCATGAAATGAAAAAATGAAAATGGCTTATTGTCACGAGTAGGCTTCAATGAAGTTACTGTGAAAAGCCCCTAGTCGCCACATTCCGTCAACTGTTCGGGGAGGCTGGTACGGGAATCGAACCGTGCTGCTGGCCTGCCTTGGTCTGCTTTCAAAGCCAGCGATTTAGCCCAGTGAGCTAAACATCCCCTCACCTAAAGAGCCCCTCTTCCAGCCCCACAGCCCTCCCTATCTCTGTAACCTCCTACAGCCCCTACAACCCTCCCTATCTCTGTAACCTCCTCCAGCGCCTACAACCCTCCCTATCTCTGTAACTTCCTCCAGCGCCTACAACCCTCCCTATCTCTGTAACTTCCTCCAGCCCCTACAACCCTCCCTATCTCTGTAACCTCCTCCAGCCCCTACAACCCTCCCTATCTCTGTAACCTCCTACAGCCCCTACAGCCCTCCTATCTCTGTAACCTCCTCCAGCCCTACAGCCCTCCCTATCTCTGTAACCTCCTCCAGCCCCTACAACCCTCCCAATCTCTGTAACCTCCTCCAGCCCCTACAACCCTCCCTATCTCTGTAACCTCCTCCAGCCCCTACAGCCCTCCCTATCTCTGTAACCTCCTCCAGCCCCTACACTCTCCCTATCTCTGTAACCTCCACCAGCCTCTACAACCCTCCCTATCTCTGTAACCTTCTCCAGCCCCTACAACCCTCCCTATCTCTGTAACCTCCTCCAGCCTCTACAACCCTCCCTATCTCTGAAACCTCTTCCAGACCCTACAGCCCTTCCTATCTCTGTAACCTCCCCCAGCCCCGACAACCCTCCCTTTCTCTGTAACCTCCTCCAGCCCCGACAACCCTCCCTATCTCTGTAGCCTCTTCCAGGCCCTACAACACTCCCTCTCTCTGTAACCTATTCCAGCCCCGACAACCCTCCCTATCTCTGTAACTTCCTCCAGCCCCGACAACACTCCCTATCTCTGTGACCTCCTCCAGCCCCGACAACCCTCCATATCTCTGTAACCTCCTCCAGCCTCCACAGTCCTCCCTATCTCTGTAACCTCCTCCAGCCCCTACAACCCTCCATATCTCTGTAAACTCCTCCAGCCCCGACAACCCTCCCTATCTCTAACCTCCTCCAGCCCTGACAACCCGCCTATCTCTGTAACCTCCTTCAGCCCCTACAACCTCCCTATCTCTGTAACCTCCTCCAGCCCCGACAACCCTCCCTATCTCTGTAACCTCCTTCAGCCACTACAACCCTCTCTATCTCTGTAACCTCCTCCAGCCCCTGACAACCCTCCCTATCTCTGTAACCTCCTCCAGCCCCTACAACCCTCCCTATGTCTAACCTCCTCCAGCCCCCACAAACCTCCCCATCTCTAACCAACCCACAGCCCCAACAACCCTCCCTATCTCTAACCTCCTCCAGTCCCTACACCCCTCCCTACCTCTAACCAACCACATCCCCTACAACCCTCCCTATCTCTGTAACCTCCTGCAGCCCCTACAACCCTCCCTATCTCTGTAACCTCCTCCAGCCCCTACCACCCTCCCTATCTCTGTAACCTCCTCCAGCCCCTACAAACCTCCCTTTCTCTGTAACCTCCTCCGGCCCCTACAACCCTCCCTATCTCTGTAACCTCCTCCAGCCCCTACAACCCTCCCTATCTCTGTAACCTCCTCCAGCCCCTACAGCCCTCCCTATCTCTGTAACCTCCTCCAGCCCCTACAACCCTCCCTATCTCTGTAACCTTCAGCCTCTGCAACCCTCTGAAATCTCTCTGCTCCTGTATTTCTGGTCTCGTGCGCATCTCTGATTTGCTCACTGATTTGGATGCTGCACCTTCAGTTCCCTGGGCCTTGAACCTGGAATTCCTTAACGTCTGTTCCCATCCCAGACCAGATCCCAACAATGGTGAGGTTGCTGACCAGAAATTTTCATTTTACAAGACTGAGGAAAGGATGCAGTGCTCCAGGAGTGATTACAAAAAGTAACAGGGATACGGTTTATTAAAATAAACTTTATTACTAACATAGAATTAAAATATCTTTAACATCACAGCAGAAAATAACTTACAATAGTTCCTTTTGTTATTGGGCCAGGGTTTAGAGAACCCCAAAGTGTATCATGGAGTTCACCTGACCCACAACTTTTACTAGATTGTGGTATGGGGAGCACACGGCCCACTCTACAGGTGTGGTACAGCAGAAATGGGAAAGTATTTTTTAAAGCAAAACAATGTTTATTCCATGAACTCAAGTTAACCTTTTTAAAACATACAGTGAACATCTTAGCAACCATCAATTCAAATACACCCCCCAAAGAATACAACGCTAAGTAGTACGTACGCTGTCCTTTTGACATCCAGAAGACTTACAAAAAACATAACCTTTATCAGAAGCACCTTAGGTTAATTTCACGACTCAGAACATTTATAATTCTGTATTCCCCAAATGATCAAGAGACAGTCTTTTGATGGCAGAGAGATCAGCAGCACACCCGCTCTGTCTGGCTTCAGCTCCAACACTGAAAGCAAAACAAAAACACACCCTGCAGCCTGCTCAAAAACGAAAGTAAAAAGCTGACAGACAGCCCAGCTCCACCCACACTCTGACATCACTGATACACACCCATTTCTTAAAGGTACATTTCTTAAACACCCGTTTCTTAAAGGTACTCTCACATGACACTTAAACATTACTACTCAATACAGTGAATACAAACCCTTAACTGCTATCTTTATTCCCACTCAAACAACAAACCCATTTTTTTGAACCCAATTAATTTTTTGCAATTTAGGGGCAATTTAGCATGGCCAATCCACCTACCCCGCACATTTTTTGGGTTGTGAGGGCGAAACCCACGCAAACACGGGGAGACTGTGCAAACTCCACGCGGACTCCATCCCAGAGCCGGGATCGAACCTGGGACCTCAGCGCCGTGAGACAGCAGGGCTAACCCACTGCGCCACCATGCTGCCCTCAACAAACCCATTTAAGCTCTCAATCCACTTTTAAATACTGTGAGCACTCGGGAACACTTGCTGTGCAAAGGTTTTTATGAGACGGTTGGAAAAGATAGACCTGACCCCTGTCAGAACCAAGCAGAATCTCTGGCTGTATTTATTCTGAAATGCCCCAGCTCATCTTCCAGCCACAAACCAAAAGCGAACATCAACACGTGACTGCTTCCATTAACTATATCATCTCACTAAACTAACGCAATGACTCTAATTAACTACTCTGGAGGTAGCCATCTCAATATAAACAAAACTTCATTGGCGCAAACTTTTAGGATGCGTTAATTGTACCTCGGGCTCCCAAAAACGGAGCTGTCTTTCAAACCAGGATTGTTAAAAATACTACCGCAGCAGTCATACACACAAACCCAGGATTTTCACCCTCACTGCACCAACTACATATAATACAACGTAGCCGAAACCCCGACATTAGTCACATCTCTCACCTCCTTTCAGATGCTCCGCGAAACCTCCCTTTTTGACCGAGCTGTTGATCGCCATCCCTGGTATTTTGTTGTCGTGATTTCTCAAGCGAAGCCCCGGCAATGCGTTCCGACCTTTTCGAGGCGCTATGTAAATGCAGGCTGTTGTCGTTAAGGTGTCCGAGGGCTGCGACTACGTCTACGTGGACGGGAAAGAGACGGGAGGGCGACAGAGCATCCGGGTGGACCTCTCGTACGAGCGCCTGAGCGCCACCCTCCACCTCGCCGCATGGGCGCCCCAGCTGCCACTGCGGGTCGAACTCTCGGACTCCCAGCTCAGCCAGGTCAAAGGTTGGCGGGTGCCCATCCAATCCGAGAACAGGTAAGGGGAATCAACACCTGCACATCCCTCCCGCGTTAACGTCACTTCCTTTTGTAATTTTTTATGCAGAACGTCCACCGTTGTAAACTTCTATGTTAATGTTTACGCGGGAAAACACCTGGGTAGACATATATTCAGAGGTGGATACCTAAATAAATAATCTTTATTGTCACAAGTAGGCGGACATTAACACTGCGATGTAGTGACTGTGAAAAGCCCCTCGTCGCCACATTCCGGTACGGGTACACGGAGGGAGAATTCAGAATGCTCAGCTGGTACGGGAATCGAACCCGCGCTGCTGACCTTGTTCTGCGGTCTGGCTGCGCGCGACTCCAGACCCGCAGCAATGTTGCCCTCTCAGATGTTTCCGACTTCAAATGGAAGGGTGGTTAGCACTGTTGCCTCGCAGCTCCAGGGTCCCAGGTTCGATTCCCGGCTTGGGTCACTGACGGTGCGGAGTCTGCACGTCCTCTCCGTGTGTGCGTGGGTTTCCTCCGGGTGCTCCGGTTTCCTCCCGCAGTCCAAAGATGTGCGGGTTAGGTGGATTGGCCGTGCTAAATTGCCCCTCATTGTCCAGGGATGTGCAGGTTAGGTTACGGGGATAGGGCTGGGTAGCGGGCTTCGAGAGGGTCAGTGCAGACCTGATGGGCCGAGTGGCCTCCTTCTGCACGGTAGGGACTCTGCGAGAGAGACCGTGCGCAGTAAACTGGGCCAGTCTGCGAATGGGTAAATCGAAACACGAATGGATGCGTTCAAAGGGCATTTCATTTAAATTTATACCCCTGAGGGCCTACAGCTCGATTTGACAAACAAAAAAGACAGCCGTGACAACGTAGAGAGGGAGGAAACAACATAATACCGAAAGAGGGATATGCAGAATCACAAAAATACTCCCAGGTAAAGGATACTCCGATCACAAGGAAATACTTTTACTGTTACATTTGGGAAAAGAGGAGGTCTGGAGCGCCGTGGGCCCACTGAGAAATGAGCATTTCAAGAAGGGATTGGGCCCCAGGGCTGGTAACCCAGAGGCTGTAGGTTAACGTTCCGGGGGAAACTTCGGTTTCAATCTGGCCAGGGCGGCCCTGTGGAATTTACATTCCGCGGCACGGAGCTCATCTCGTTAACGGTGACCGTGGCAACCATCGTCGATTGTCGTTCAAAACAAAAAACATCTGGGGCGCGATTCTCCAAAATGGAGACAGCGGGGGCCAGCACGGCGCTGGAGCGGTTCACGCCGCTCCAGCCTTGCATCCCGGCGCGGACTGGGGGCGGCGCCGACCCGCGCATGCGCGGTAGACTCGCGGAATGCTCTGGCCCCGACTCAACATGGCCCGGGGGTTCTGGGGCCGGACAAAGTAGGCCCGAGGGGGGAGCGCACGCCGGTGTCGGGGTGGCGCGGTCGCGGCAATTCTCCGGCCCGGCGCGGGGCTCGGAGAATCGCGCCCCTGGTTCCCCAATGCCCGTTTAGCGGGGGAAATCTGCCGTCCTTACCCCGGTCTGACCTACGTGTGACTCCCGGACCCCACACAGCGAAGTGGTTGACTCTTAACTTCCCCACCCCCACCCTCTGAAACGGTCGGAACCAAACCGGTCAATCCCCGGGGTAACCTTTCCTCTTTCCCTTGAAACAGCCCAGCCGGAGACACCGAGGGGAAGGACGAAGAGGAGGTGGGCGAGAGCAAGGGGCGAGGGTGCTCGCTGCGGTATCAGCAGGCCACCCTGTGGGTCCTCTCCCACTTCGCGGCGGCCCCGACCCCGGCCTCCGGCGGGCCCACGGAGCACATGCTGGGCGCGGGCTGGCAGGTCGACGTGACGGAGATGGTCGCCCCGTTGGTGAGGGTCAGGGACCCAGGAGTGGCGAGGGTGAAGGAGGGGAGGACGTTGGTCGGCCTGAAGCCGGGGGTGACGGCTGTGCAGGTGAGTGAGACTGAAGTGAGGGGCAGGACCTGCACCAGGGAGAACTGAGCCACAGCTCCCAGAGTTTACAGCACCCCGTATAACCTGCCTTAAAATATAACACATCCCGAGAGGCTTCACAGAACTGTAATCAGATAAAATGTGACACAAACTTACTGAGGAGCTGGAAGGGCAACTTGAGCAAAGGCAACTTGAGCAGAGAGGAAACGGTGTCTTAAAGGGAGAAACAGATAGGGGTGGGAAGAAGTTCCAAACCTTCTGGTCCAGACAGCTGGCAACTTAGCTGATAATGGAGGAGGTTACAGAGATAGGGAGGGGTGTAGGGGCTGGAGGAGGTTACAGAGATAGGGAGGGGTGTAGGGGCTGGAGGAGGTTAGAGAGATAGGGAGGGTTGTAGGGACTGGAGGAGGTTACAGAGATAGGGAGGGTTGTAGGGGCTGGAGGAGGTTACAGAGATAGGGAGGGTTGTAGGGGCTGGAGGAGGTTACAGAGATAGGGAGGGTTGTCGGGGCTGGAGGAGGTTACAGAGATATGGAGGGCTGTAGGGGCTGGAGGAGGTTACAGAGGTAGGGAGGGGTGTAGGGGCTGGAGGAGGTTACAGAGATAGGGAGGGTTGCAGGGGCTGTAGGAGGTTACAGATAGGGAGGGTTGTAGGGGCTGGAGGAGGTTACAGAGATAGGGAGGGGTGTAGGGGCTGGAGGAGGTTACAGAGATAGGGAGGGTTGCAGGGGCTGTAGGAGGTTACAGATAGGGAGGGTTGTAGGGCCTGGAGGAGGTTACAGAGATAGGGAGGGTTGTCGGGACTGGAGGAGGTTACAGAGATAGGGAGGGTTGTAGGGGTTGGAGGAGGTTACAGAGATAGTTTGGGTTGTAGGAGCTGGAGCAGGTGACAGAGATAGGGAGGGCTGTAGGGGCTGGAGGAGGTTACAGAGATAGTTTGGGTTGTTGGAGCTGGAGGAGGTGACAGAGATAGGGAGGGTTGTAGGGGCTGGAGGAGGTTACAGAGGTAGGGAGGGTTGTAGGGGCTGGAGGAGGTTACAGAGATATGGAGGGTTGTCGGGACTGGAGGAGGTTACAGAGATAGGGAGGGTTGTAGGAGCTGGAGGAGGTTACAGAGATAGGGAGGGTTGTAGGAGCTGGAGGAGATAGGGATGAGAACAAAGAACAAAGAAAGTTACAGCACAGGAACAGGCCCTTCGGCCCTCCAAACCCGTGCCGACCATGCTGCCCGTGTCAACTAAATTCGTCCATACTTCCTGGGTCCGTATCCCTCTATTCCCATCCTATTCATGTATTTGTCAAGATGCCCCTTAAACGTCACTATTGTAACTGGACCCTCCAGCCTTGATCAACTGTTGAGCCTGGTTATTGAGGCCTCGGCCCTGAGCGTGAACCTCCCCGCTCGTGTTCTTCTGTCTTTCAGCCCTGATGGGCCATCCTTGGCCTCGTTGAACATTCCTTTCATTCTTTATTCTTTGTTTTCACTCACTTTTCTCTCGCTGGCCAGGTCCTGTCTCCCGTGTCGGGCTCTATTCTTGGCCAACAGACCGTGACCATCGCGGATGACAAGGTGACCATCACCGACATGGACGTCCAGCTGGTCACCGGTATCAGGCTGGCCCTCAGGCCTACCCGGCAGCACCCTCAGGTGATCATCGCCACGGCGACAGCGCAGGAGTCATTCCACACGCCCAAACAGGTAGGACAGCCAGGTACCCCCCGAGAGTGAAGAGAAGGGGCAGTGAGTAGAGTGGGGGGGGGGGGGGGGGAGAAGTCCGTATGAACCTGGGGGGGGGGGGGGGGGGGTTACAGCAGGTCAGGACCTCTGACCTTTCATCCTGTCCGACCTTCCACACCCTGAGACCATAGAACATAGAACAGTACAGCACAGAACAGGCCCTTCGGCCCTCAATGTTGTGCCGAGCCATGATCACCCTACTCAAACCCACGTATCCACCCTATACCCGTAACCCAACAACACCCCCTAACCTTACTTTTTAGGACACTACGGGCAATTTAGCATGGCCAATCCACCTAACCCGCACATCTTTGGACTGTGGGAGGAAACCGGAGCACCCGGAGGAAACCCACGCACACACGGGGAGGACGTGCAGACTCCACACAGACAGTGACCCAGCCGGGAATCGAACCTGGGACCCTGGAGCTGTGAAGCATTGATGCTAACCACCATGCTACCCTGCTGCCCAAGGGCCGGAATTTACCCATTTTCTTTTGGCAAAGTGTCGTGTCGCAAAATTTTCACACACTTGACAAAAACAGATATAAAGGACATAATCTTAAATATAAATGGACGGACATCCCTCGGAACACTGCCTGCGCCCCCCCCCCCCCCCCCCCCCCCCCCCTCAGCTGTGTACTACCTGGCCATGAATCCCTCCCACCTGGGGAGGGGGGGGCTGCATTTACCTGTGCGCCTCTGGAAGGTTCTGGTCACCAGGTGCACGTTGTTGATGGAGCTGCCACGGTTTGAGGTCGGTGTGGAGATTTGAACGCATGACCCGTTCGCGATAACACAATTCAGTTGCGTCATTGGCGTGGGTGGGTTTGGGGGCAACCGGGCGAGGAAATCCCTCGACCGCAAAAGCCATTTTGAGACGCATCGCTCGATTCTCCGCCCCTTTCGCTGTTCCCGCCCACTCCTCCGACCCCCGACCCCCCCCCCCCCCTCCCCCCTCTCCCCGGCACTCCGAAACAGCAGCAGAAGACCCAGGCATCAGTTGAAGGAAGAGACAAGATTAGGAGCTGCCGCGGGAGGGAGATCGCAGCTGCGAGGAGACGCTGGTCGGCGAAGGTGGAAATGGGAAGGGTCGGAACTGGAGGGAAGGGGAAACGTCCGAGACGGAGAGGGAAGGGATATAGGTTGGAGGGAGGGGGACGGGTCAGAGACAGGGGGCAAACCCCCTCCCCAGGTGGGCCCCCCCTTGGGGTCGGCTTCCCCCGGCCATTCTCCGGGCCCCAATGGGCCGAGCGGCCGTCCGTCTTTGTCCGGTTTGGCCGGCGTGGGTTACGTATGGTCCCACACGGCGCGGGGGGGGGCATCTGACCCCGGTGAGGGGGGGGGGCACTTCTTCCTTCCCCGCCCGGCCACTATACGGCTCTGTCATGGCATGCGGCAAAATACGACTGCCGGTCTGCGCACGAGCCGAATCAGTTCCCCGCATGCGCGAGATCTCACGACGCCGTTCCGCGCATGCGCGAACTTGCGCCGTGCGACCCCTCAGTGTCCACCTAGCCCCCTAGACAGGTGGGAATTCCTCACCTTGGGGGCCCGTTGACGGCGGTTTTCCCGTCGGCGTGGGAATTTAACCCTCGGAAGTGGTGAGGGAAAGGGCGAGGGAGCAGGAATTGTCAGAGGCGGGGTTAAAGGGGAGAGTCAGAGGCGGAACATGCAATCGTACTTATTTCAGGGCAGGTGTAGCCCATTCGGCCCCTCGCGATGCTCCACCTTCTGAGAACATCATGGGTGATCTAATTCTGACCTCAACTCTACTTTCCCGTCAACCTCCAAACTCTTCAACTCCCTTGTTAATGAAGAATCTCTCTCACTCTGCCTGGAATGATAGCCAATGACCCTGCCTCTACTGCTCTCCAGGCTAGTGAGGTCTCCTCAACTCCATCTTTAACCCCCTTATTTTTGGACAGTGTTCCCCCTAGTTTGAGTCTCCCCCCCCCCCCCCCCCCGAGGGGTAATCAGCCTCCCTTCCCAGCATCCACCCAGTCAATCCCCCTCAGAATCCTGTGCGTTTCAATAAGATCCCCTCTCATTCTGCTCCTGAACCCTTAACGAATACGGGCCCAAAACTTCCCTCAAACGATAACGTCCTGAACTCGGGAATCACTTGAGTGAACGTTCTCGGAACTGCTCCCAATCCTGTCAATAGGGGGCAGCAGAGATCTAGTGGACTCGTAATCCAAGGTAATCCAGGTTCGAGTCCCACCCAAGCAGATGGTGGAATTTGAATTCAGTAACAATCTGGAATTGAAGTCTAGTGATGTCCGTGGAACCATTGTCCATTGCCGTAAAAAAAACATTTGGTTCACGAAGGTCCTTTAGGGAAGGAAATCCCCCGGTCCTTACCTGGCCTGGCCTACACATGACTCCAGACCCCACAGCAATGTGGTTGACTCCGAAACGAAATGGGCACATCCTGTAAAACAATTCTGAAAATATCCTTTCTCAGGTTAAAAACTGTGCCCATTTGCTGTACCCCGGACGTGAGTTAGTTAGGGGATTTGCAAAAGGCGAACTTCATTGAACTTTTCGTTGAGGTAACTGGGAATGCGGCGAATGTTCTCCATGAGGAATTTAAGGGAGCGTTTGACAAGATTAAACGGCTGGTGAACAAAATGATGCGGTGGCGGACTAGCGGGGGTCATTGTCCCATTGGTCAAAAAGTTGTCTTCAGGATAAAGAGAGTCGTAGAGGATTGTTTTTTTTTTAATGACCCTTCTCCAAGGGTCAGACCTTTTTGATGACATATAAAATGAATATGGAGTGAGATTTCCGAATGGTACCACACTTGGAGCACTGGTGAAGAGTGAGCACCATATGAATCACCTCCAGTAAACAGGCTAGCATACATGGCAAATGGAACGTAACTTGGAGAAGTGCGAGGTGATGTATTTTGGTGCTGTTGAGCCTTCTTTCACCCTGTCCTTTCTGTGGCTCTGTTCCAATTAGGGCAATCAGTGAATCTACCTTCTTTCTGTGCTATCTATGTCCTACTGGGGCTGGTTTAGCACATTGGGCTAAATCGCTGGCTTTTAAAGCAGACCAAGCAGGCCAGCAGCACGGTTCGATTCCCGTATCAGCCTCCCCGGACAGGCGCCGGAATGTGGAACTTTTCACAGTAATTTAGTTGAAGCCTACTCGTGACAATAAGTGATTTTCATTTCATTTTCATTTCATTCATAATGCTTAGAGTCGCCAGGTATCAAATGAACATAGAAGATAGAACATTACAGTGCAGCACAGGCCCTTCGGCCCTCGATGTTGCACCGACCTGTGAAACCCCTCTAAAGCCCATCTACACTATTCCCTTATCGTCCATATGCCTATCCAATGACCATTTAAATGCGTTTAGTGTTGGCGAGTCCACTACTGTTGCAGGCAGGGCATTCCACGCCCTTACTACTCTCTGAGTAAAGAACCTACCTCTGACATCTGTCCTATATCTATCTCCCCTCAATTTAAAGCTATGTCTCCTCGTGCTGGACATCACCATCCGAGGAAAAAGGCTCTCACTGTCCACCCTATCTAATCCTCTGATCATCTTGTATGCCTCAATTAAGTCACCTCTTAACCTTCTTCTCTCTAATGAAAACAGCCTCAAGTCCTTCCGCCTTCCCTCATATGATCTTCCCTCCATACCAGGCAACATCCTGGTAAATCTCCTCTGCACCCTTTCCAATGCTTCCACATCCACCAGAAGTTTCAACCGGATATCGATCAAAGAGCCAAACACCAGTTAGTTAGTTCAAGGTCAAGGGTACTTTATTTACAGACAATTAGTCATGCAACATAAACACTACTAGTGGACTACACCTATCGACTAACTTCAGGCACCGGCTTAGGTCAGAAAACAGTGGCCAATTCAATTCTGGATCTATCGAGTCCGAAGGAGTAACTGCTGCTCAGCTGGGCTCATTCGTCTGGTAGCGAGCGTTGAACTTTGACTCGCTTCTGGTGTTGCTGCGATTGGAGATGGCTGTGACCAGGGTACCCGGACGGAGAAAGAGCGAACATATGGCGATCTCTTCCTTTACACTCGGGGGGGGGGGGGGGGGGGATTTTTTGCGCTCTTTTTGGGCGGTCCTTCGATTTGGGCCTCACTAATTGGGTGATCCCTGATCACTCCGTTCGATTCCTTAGCCAATAAGTGGGCGGGGATCTGGATGGTTGGGCGTGGCCCAAGCGGTCACTGACCCCGTTGTTTGCGTTTCCCTTGGACAGTTGTGTGGCGCCGAAATGTCTGGGACTGTCCCGGTTGCTGGAGTACCAGCCCTTTGATTTGGTGAAGCTGGGCCATCACAGGCTAATCGGCCCCATTAAAATGCTAATGCGACGGAGATTCAATACCGTCTGGGCTTCCTGCTGACAAATATACATTTCTGGCTCTCAGCCTACCTGAGTCTTGGCTTGTCCATTTTACCCATCAGGCTTTGCCAGTTTCTCTGTACCTAGTTGGAAGTGGTCATCCCAGATCGCTACAGTGCAATGGATGGGGGGGGGGGGGGGGCGAGGCAACACAGACGTAACGGTACAATTCCTGGAGAGTGTGGAGGAAAAGGGGAACCTGGAGATCCATGTGCACCGATCTCTGAAGGTGTTGGGACACATTGAGGAGGTCGGCTAACAAAGCGCGTGGGGGATCCCGGTCTTCATAAATGAAGGCATCGAGCACAGAAGTTATGCTCAACTCTTCCAGCTCCCCCGTTCGGCCTCGTCTATGATACCGTGTTCAGTTCTGGTCACGGCATTTCAGGGAGGATTCGACAGTCCTCGGGAGGAGATTTACGGGAACATTTCTGGGGATTGGCGGGTGTTTGGTCACGAGGTCAGGTTGGAAAAGCTTGGACTGTTTTCCTCGGAGCAGGGCGGAAGGATAGACTGGGTCGAAGTGCAGGAGATTATGACAGGCTTAGATACATCGAGGCGAAGTTCTCCCAATGGCTGATGGCGCAAGGGGACCTTTTGGGCAGCAGATACAGGGGAAAATGCCAGAGAAGAACCTTTATTCTGTGCAGAGAAATCCAGAACACGGTCCCAGGGTGGTGGAGCCAGGAGACGGTTTCAACAGGAAATTGGATGAGCATGTTACGATATCGGCCCAGACCCCAAACAACTTTTCTATCTGTTAAACTGTGAGGAAAGGATACATGTGTGGAAAGGGACAGGAGGAGAGGCCTTTCAGCCCCTCCAGCCTGCCCCGCCATTCAATTAGATCATAGCTGATCTGTTGCCTAACTCCATATATCTGCCCTTGGCCCACATCCCTTCATATCTTTATTTAACAAAGCAAACTATCTCGGATTTAAAATTAACAACTGTTCCTGCTTCAACTGCTGTGTGTGGGAGAGATTTGCAAACCTCTACCGCTCTGAGTGAAGGAGTTTTTCCCAACATCTCCCCTGAACGGTCGGGCCCTAATTTTCAGAATCTCCATCCTGTGGAAACAGTTTATCTTTATCGAGCCTGTCTTTCCCAGTTAATATCTTAAACACTTCAATCAGATGACCCCTTCACCTTCTAACATCTCGTGAAAACAGGAGTAATTTGTGGAATCTCTCCTCGTAGCCCAGGTATCATCTTTGTGAAGCTACGTTGCTCTCCCTCCACGGTCAGTATATCCTTCCGAGGGTTGTGCTGCCCAGAAATGCTCACAGTGACTCCCAGGCAGGGTCTAACCAGGGTTTTTTAAAGCTGCAGCATAGACCCCTGTCATAGAATCATAGAATTTACAGTGCAGAAGGAGGCCAATTGGCCCATCGAGTCTGCACCGGATCTTGGGAAAGAGCACCCTACCTAAGCCCACACCCCCATCCCTGTAACCCAGTAACCCCACCCAACCCAACCCAACCTTTTTGGGCACTAAGGGGCAATTGCGCAAGGTCACTATCAACACATTGGACTGTGGGAGGAAACCGGAGCACCCGGAGGAAACCAACGCAGACACAGGGAGAACGTGCAGACTCCGCACAGACAGTGACCCAAGCCGGGGGAATCGAACCTGGAGCTGTGAAGCAATAGTGCTAACCACTATGCTACCATGCCCCGTAGATACCATGACGCCTCTAGATATCAAGGCTAGCATTCCATTGGCCTTTTTGATTATTTTCTGCGCTGCTTCCTGGCATTTTAAGGATCTATGTACATGAACCGTCAAGTCTCTTTGGACATGGACTGTACTTAACCTCTTCCCATTTAGAAAGCGCTCTGCTTGATCTTTTTTTGGTCCAAAATGGAAAACCTCACACCACCTGTCACAATTTCCCCTATTCACTTTCTCTGTCAATATCTCTGATGTGCCATCAATTGTACGAGAGACGAGTTGCTTTACAAAAGTTAGGCTTTAATAAACTAAGAACTTCGCCCTGCGGTCGTCTACAATAAAATGGACGACCGCCGGACGTTTGACTATTTATACCTCGGCAAGGAGGCGCGGTTAACTCAGCCTCTCGACCAATCGGTCGAGAGGCACATGACCGACCAGGGCCAATGGTAAGCCGGTGTTCTTCCCCAATGGCAGACAGGTATGCAAATCATATCACCACAATCTCCTTGCAATTTTTTGCTGTCATCTATACTGTCTACAATCCACCTAACTTCGTATCATCCGCAAATTTGGGTACATGACTTTTTATGCCATACTTCACCCCAAGAGTAATAACTGACCAATAGGTATCGTTTATGTTAAACTTAGTTTAATTTAAACACCATATTAGCATATAAGAAGTTTTGTAATTAACAGCCGAACAGTTCTTAAACATGAGGATAAACTGTAACTTATGTCCAACAGCTTCACTATGAATATTCTAATCAAGCAACCCAATACAGTTCAAATGCCACTTATAAATAAAGTTAACAGAACAGGGTTACTTTCGTTCCTCTGGAGACTTTGGAGAGAGACTCTTGCAGAAACACCCTGAACATCCTTTGGTCTCTTCAGACTCCAATCCTATGGCCCCTCCCACTAAATACATCATCTGTATCTCACTGAGATGTCACATGACCTGCTTAGCTAGGGCTAAACACTGTCTCTCATTCCAGCGAACTGTCCAAATATAAACAATATTCCATTATCATTTGTACGTAAACAAGCAAATATTTCAAATCAATAATTACCTCACTTTTATGACCCCTTAATCACAGCTTTAGCAGATATACTGCCGCTATGTATTTGGACACAGATTTTTTTAATAACATTACTGCAACAAATATAAAATATAACACAACAATTTCCTACATTTAACTCCGAGCACTTGAAGGAAATAAACTTTCAGGAATATAGGGATTGAGTGGGAGAATGGGACTGACGAGATTGTTCAGTGGGGAGGTGGCATGGATTCATGGGGTTACTGGCCTCCTTCTGTGCTGAAAAGGACCCTGCCGACGAGGTTAAACTGACTGGCCTGTAGTTTCTGGGCTTATCATTTCTGGAACAAGGGTTTATATGTGTTTGCAACTCTCCAACACTCTGGCCCCCACCCCTGTATCGAAAGAGACTTGATACATATGTCAAGTGAGCCCTCCCGAAGTGCCCTCCTATGCATGTCATCTGGTCCTGGTGGTTTATCAACTTTCAGTTCAACCAGCCTCTCTAATACCCCCTCTTTATCATTCCACCCAGTGCCTTAACCACCTCCTTTCTCGCAATGGCTTTGGGAGTAACTTCTTCCTTGGTAAAGACAGATGCAAAGTACTCACTTAGTACCTCAGCCATGGCCTTGCCCTCCATGTATAAATCCCAATTTTGGTTCCTAATCAACCAGGTGGCATTGTCTGCCTCACAGCACCAGGGACCCGCGTTTAATTCCAGCATTGGGTGTCTGTGCGGCGTCAGCGCGTTCCCCCCGTGTCTGCGTGGGTTTCCTCCGGGTGCTCCGGTTTCCTCCCACAGTCCAAAGATGTGCAGGTTAGGTGGATTGGCCATGATCATTTTCCCCAAGTGTCCAGAATCTTCGTTGGGATTGCAGGGTTAGAGGATGCTAGAACATTACAGCGCAGTACAGGCCCTTCGGCCCTCGAAGCGAATCCCTACAGTGCAGAAGGAGGCCATTCGGCCCATCTAGTCTGCAACAACCCTCTGAAAGGTCACCCCACAGACACCCACTCCCCCGCCCTATCCCCACAATCCCGCCTCGGGGCAATTTAGCATCCATGGGGAGGGTTGTGGGCCTAACGTAGGGTCGGTGCAGAGACTGGACGGGCCAAATCGTCTCCTTCTGCACTGTAAGAATTCTATAATGCCACTCCTCCTTATCGCCCACCATTTTCCGATTGACATGTCTATCTAGGTTTACCTTTCAGATTAGCTGCCACTCTCTTCTCATGATCTCCCTTTGCTGCTCTAGTTTCTCTTCCACCTCCCCCTCTGATATTGGTTGATCCACCTGACACGTGCCCCCCTTTTTTCTCTGCTTCGCCTTCCTCTCTACCCCTTTCGCCACCGACCTCTCCCCCCTCCTGGGAAAGTGCCTCCGCTATACCGAACTGCCTCCTCTTTCTAAGGCCGCCCCCCCTGTCCAGCGACTGTTCTCATGCCAGCCAGTCTTTGATACCCGATTTATCTGGGCAAGATTCTCCCCACGTTGGCACTGCCCAGCCCGATTATTAATCTGTACTCCGGGTTGCCCCCCAGGGTCCTTTTCCGTTTGCTAATCCGTACCTCACGAGACAGATGATGATCGACGTTCCCCTGGTGACACTTGACCCAACGGACCCCCCCCCCCGGAACCAGATTCAGCAATGGGCTCCTCTTTCATTGGCCGGGGAGGGGGAGGGGGGTGCGTGCAGATCTCGAATGAAAGTCGAAGGTAGCCGAGCAATTTGGAGTGACCGCCCGCAAAGGGGCCTTTTCCTGCTCCGCGTTTCCTCGATACCGGGTCGTCACCACGAAATCCAGTCGGGGATAAAGAATCTTTGTTCATCCAAAAGGGCGATTTAGAATGCGGGACTCTCTCCCTCAGGAAGTAGTCGAGAGGGATGTTGTTAGATACGTTTCAGGGGGAAGCTGGGTAAATCCATGAGGGAGGGAGGGAGAGGACATGTTGATGGGGTGAGCTGGAGGAGGGGGTGGGGCGCACGTGGAGCTACCAACGTGGACCTGTGGCGATGTCTGTGCGGAGTCTGCACGTTCTCCCCGTGTCTGCGTGGGTTTCCTCCGGGTGCTCCGGTTTCCTCCCACAAGTCCCGAAAGACATGCTGTTGGGTGATTTGGACATTCTGAATTCTCCCTCCTCCCTTTGAGGGCCGAAGGGCCTGTACTGCGCTGTAATGTTCTAGGATCCTCTAACCCTGCAACCCCAACTAAGATTTTGGACGCTTGGAGCAACTGATCACGGCCAATCCACCTAACTTGCACATCTTTGGACTCGTGGGAGGAAACCGGAGCACCCGGAGGAAACCCACGCAGACACGGGGAGAACGTGCAGACTCCGCACAGACAGTGACCCGAGGCCGGAATTGAACCCGGGTCCCTGGTGCTGTGAGGCAGCAGTGCTAACCACTGTGCTACCTGGTTGATTAGGAAGCAGAAATGGGATTAATACATGGAGGGAGAGGCCATGGCTGAGGTACTAAGTGAATGTGGCGACCAGGGGGCTTTTCACAGCAACTTCATTGCAGTGTTCATGTATGCCGACTTGTGACAAGATTATTATCATTATTATCAACTCTGACAATAAAGGCTGAGGGATGACCTCAAAGCCTTCCCGTTGCCCTGCACGTTGTCCGTCGTCAGCGAGCAGCCTCATACCCTCTTGAATGCTTCGATTGAACCTGCCTCGCCTGCACTCTGAGGCAGTGCGTTCCTGACCCACAACCACTCTGTAACGGGCTCCCTCTTTTTAAACTCCACTCGCTGGCTTATTTTGGGTCTGGTTCTCCGTTACCCAAACCCCACCCAGTGCCCGAGTGATTCTCTCTCTCGCCGGTGGAACAACGGCCACCTCGCGCCTACTTCACTAGAGTAGCCCCCCCCCCCCAAGAGAGAGAAAAGGAAAATGGCTGCCTATCCACTACCTGGCAGCCTTTCCTGAGTGGACGGGTTCGAATCGCCCAGAGTACCCTCGGTTCTTGACTCCGGAATTATGGTAAGGGGTATTTAAATTGTGATTCGACCAGAGATAACTGATGAGAAAATGAGAGAGCAAGATGGGCTCCAATCGAGTTCAAATCATATATCTTTTATTAAACACCAAGATTAAACCTCATCAACACCAGAAAACAACATATAGGTATCTTATACTCTATAACTATGACTATGGGAATAAAAACTAAACGGACACAACGTAAATTCTAACTTTAAGCAGTATTAGCAACTATGAAAAGGTTCATGCACCCACCATTCCCACAAAGCCTCAACTGCTGTGTTACTCTCGGGAGCTTCACCAATGACTAGGAAATACTCACAATCCTGGATTATACATTACTCAGTTGAGTCGGCCTTGACCTTCTGGGCTGGCTGCGTGCTGTGAAAACTGCTGTCTGTAACTCGGTTCAGGAAGAGTCCGAAGGAGAAAGAGTTGCCATGTGGGTCCGAAGAGGGCGGAATGGCTGCCAAGCCACACTTTTTAAAGTCCAGATTTCAAAAAGTACCCGTGAGCTCCGCCCCCACCGGCAATTGCAAGAACAATTGGATTGCTGTCCTCCTCAGTGATAGCACAGTCTATTGAAAATCACAAACGGCTGAGACTGCCCTGCCCAGTATGAATGGGCCCCATCGATGTTCCTAATCACCTTACCCGGGGCTTACAGATTGCTTTCCCATCATGGAGATGGGTTCCTCCTTACTGCTGGATAGCCCCGTTATCGAGTCCATTGTTGGTATCGATTTTCCAATCTCGATGCGGGTCTGGTCTGGTGATGTCATCTGCTCCCTTTGTGTTTCGGTTAATCTAATCAGCAGCCTGCCTGGGCTCTTGACCATTTGTGGATTCGACTGGGGGGGCGGGGGGCCGCTGAGCCTGCTGGGAGAAACAGCCAGTTTTGTGCAGCCAAATATGGCCGCTTCTACCATTTAAAATGGCCAATGTACGTTTCACAGTCCTGATCGGTGTTGGTGTTGCCCGAGAAACTTGCAGCTCGCTGCGGGAACAGCTTTCACTCCCTCCTCTTTGCCTCCTTTGACCAATCACTTTAAACCCATGCACTTTCATTCTCAATCCTTTCGAACGGGGGGAACACCACTCCCCCCCCCCCCTCCCCCCACCCCCTCACCCCACCTTCCACTCCGGGCAGAAGTCCTTCCCTCCCCGCCCCCCCCCCCCCCCTGGCCCCCGAGGTTCGAATCACCTCGATCGAATCTGCTCTCGCCCTCCCCCTCTCCGAGGAAAACAGTCCTGACTTCCCCAGCTCACCTTTCTGACCGAATCTCCTCAGCCCCCGGAACCATATGAACGGTCTTTAGAATTCTGAAAGGCCTCGGTACAGATGGATAGCGAGAGAGAACGTTTGCCCTATTTCGGGGGGGGTAGGGGGGGGGGGGTGCATAACTAGGGGCTGTCGATATCACATAGATCCCCCCCCGACAAACCGCACAGGTCATCAGAAGAAGGAGGTGTCAGGGTTGTTAGCGCTGCTGCCTCACCGCGCCAGGGTCTCGGGTTCAATTCTGGCCTTGGGTCGCTGTCTGTGCGGAGTCTGCACGTGAGTTTCTGCTTGAGTGAGTTTCCTCCGGGTGCTCCGGTTTCCTCCCACAAGCCCAAAGAAGTGCGGGTTAGGTGGACTGGCCGTGATAAATTGCCCCCTTTGCTCTCCAGGGATGTGTAGACTGCGTGGAACTCGCCATCTCAGGAAGCTGCTGAGGCGATTTGTAGAGGTGGGTTTCAGGGGCTAGTAACCAAGCACTTGAGGGAAAGGGGAATGAATGTTCGGAAGGGGTGATTTCGTGGAAGCTGGATGGGTGCGCAAATGGACTTTCTGGGCGAAAGAGTCTCTTTCTGCACCATTTATTCTGTGTGACCCTAGCTTCTATTGTGGTTCATTGTTACCGTCCCAGATGCTGTTAGAACAGGTCAGGAAGGTCCCAGCTCTGGCTCTAAAGATCGGAACTTTTACTTCATCTTAAAGCATGGATGAACAGTCATAGGACTGCTAACAACAAAAACAATTATTAAACATCAAAAGTTTGAGTATCATACAATACCCCTTCACAAATGTTCTCAGATTTTAATGATAATACAGGTTACAAAATATAATTTCTGTCATAATGTTCACGGCCAACACACACAGTCCCTTTAAACCCATGGGTTGGCTGTAGTCAGAAGCACTCCACTTTGGAACCAGGTGGCAGATGTCACTCCATCGATCTTCCGTGGATTTCTCCTCTTCCTCCCAGACGGTCCCACGAGCGTCTCCAAATTCCACCCTCAAAAGAGTTGCTTTAAAATCTTATTTCAAACAATGCTTTCCCTCAGCTGCTTTCACCAAGGAACCACCTCCAGGTTTGCCAACTCTCCTTTCAAGCAAGGTTTTCTCCCAGTGGTTTTAGCAAGAATCCGCTTCTAGGTTTTCCAACTCTCCTTTTAGCATTCCCTTTCTCTTGAATCGCCCCAGCACCCGACCCTCTGCACAAAAGTCCAGGTACTCGGTCCCCAACAGAAGATTAATGTTTCCAAAAGCTGAAAATAAGGACACCAAACTCATGACTGCTTCGATCTCTGGCTTTTCTCTAGCCGATTTCACCCAGTTGGTCCTTTCTGGGTTTGTCTTTTGTCATGTGAGAGTACCTTTAAGAAATGGATGTTTATCAAATAGCTGCAGTGATGTCAGAGTGTGGGTGGAGCTGGGCTCGCTGTCTTCCACTTTTGTTTTCGATCAGGCAGCTACAGGGTGTGTTTTAGTTTCGTTTTGAGAGCGGGATAGCTGCAGGCAAAGCAAGAAGCTGCATACGGATCTCTGCAATCTAGGGGCTTTCCATAGCAACTTCATTGAAGCCTGCTTGTGACAATAAGCGATTATTATTATTAAAGTGTCTCCAGATCATTTGAGACCTGCTTCTGTAGAGAATTTAAACCTGCTGTCTTTCTGTAAAAAGGGTCCTTTGGTCTTATGGATGTTGCTCGGAAAGTTATGAAGGGTTACTAATAGAATATTGTATCTGAGGGGATTATTGGTGTTGATTGTTGCTAGGATGTTCACTGTAGGTTTATAAAGTGTTAACTGGATTCATAAATAAACATGGTTTTATTTAAAAGTACTTTAGATCTCTGCTGCATCGCACCTGTAAAGTGGACCGTGTGCTCCCCATAACCACAATCTATTAAAAGTCGTGGGTCAGATGAACTCCATGATACACTTTGGTGCTCTCTGAACCCTGCTCCATAACACTTTAACTTCAGCACCCTGTTCCAATGGTTGTTCCTCTTTGTTCCATTAACTTCCTGGTTTCTTTTCTTTTCCTGGGTTTCTAGAACCAACTGCCCTTTCGCCTCTCAGGAGCTTGCTTTCATGCACGATACTCCACTGTGTGGCCTTTCTTGCAACAAAGCTGCAAGAGATGTTCCCTTTTTCCCTACTAAGCTCCTTCTACCCTGGTTCCCAATTGAAAACTAAACTCAAAAGGGTATTTTCCCTTTTGCTAAGCAACATCCCATTCTGTCCCCAATCTCTGATTTACTTTCCCCACAGTAAACTCTCTCTGAGCATGATAGAAACCCCCATACAGGCAAAACACCCTTGTTTGGCATGAATTCAACACAATCTGAATAAAAAAAATTAAACCCACTCAAATATGTACATTATTTCTAATATTTTGCTGATATTATTACGTGAAGGCGCGTTGAGATGTGACAGATGTTTCTCTCTCTCTTTCTCTCTCTTCCGACTAGGAAGGTGTGTTGAGCCTTTGGTTGCGCTACAGTGACGGAACGACGTCGCCCCTCCAACGTCACAGCTCCGAGGACTACTCGCTGACGGTCCGGTCTCTGGATGAGCACGTTGTGTCTGTGCGCGGGCAGGGGGCCGCTGCTGAACCCGTGGCGGTGGTGGCGGAGGGCGGAGGTAGCGGCCAGCTGCTCCAGGTGAAAATGGCCGTCCCCACGGTCTGTCAGAAGGCCAAACGGAAAAGCGGCCTAGTTCTGGCGTCAGCGCAGGCCGGGGTTGACGTCCATTTTGAGCGGGAGGAGGAGGAGGAGGACGGCAGCCGGCAAGCTGAGGCCGAGGGCACGTGGATCTTCCCGGACTGGGAACACCATGACACCCGGATATCTGAGCGGGAGGAGGGTGCCGTCCGGGTGGAGAGCACAACCCGCCGGCTTCACCCCGAGAGGCGTGGCGGAAAGTGGGCCCCTCGGGATTCGGTGTTGGCTGCTCTCGATCCAAGGCTCCGTGACCACCCACCGAAGACGGAGGCCCCCACCCCCCCGGACCCCCTCCCGGGCTTCGGAGGGGAAGAGTTCTCGTTGACTTTCAAAGGCGTGACGGACTTGGAGATTGGCATGTACGCGCTGCTGGGGATCTTCTGCCTGGCCATTCTGGTCTTCTTCATCAACTGCGTCACCTTCGTGCTCAAGTACAGGCGGAAGGAGCTTCCACGCGCCGAGCCCGGCCTTCCACCCCACTGGGTGTGGTCGGGGAGCGAGCGGCATGGGCCGGCCCAGCAGGTAGACATCTCGCCCCACAGGAGGGAGCAGGCCTTCAGCTTGAGGGCCGGGTGCCATGGTAACGGGGCCTCGATCGAGGGGGGCAGTGAGCAGCCGGGCGACAGCTTGATCTCCCGGACCAATCTGCAGGGGTTCATCGAAGGGGTCTCTCTGTCCAATCAGCAGGGGTTAACTCAAGGGGTCTCCCTGTCCAATCAGCAGGGGTTCATCAAAGGGGTCTCCCTGTCCAATCAGCAGGGGTTAACTGAAGGGGTCTCCCTGTCCAATCAGCAGGGGTTAACTCAAGGGGTCTCCCTGGCCAATGAGCAGGAGTTCACTGAAGGGGTCTCCCTGGCCAATCAGCAGGGGTCCATTGAAGGGGTCTCCCGGGCCAATCTGCAGGGGTTTGATGAGGGGTTTTCCCTGCCCAATGTGCAGGGTTTCCATGAGGGGGTCACCCTGGACAATCCGCAGGGGTTCGCTGAGGGGGTCTCCATGGCCAACACGCAGGGGTTCACCGACACGGTCTCCCTGGCCAATGCGCAGGGGTTCAACGAGGGGGTCTTCCTAGCCAACGCGCAGGGGTTCACTCAAGGGGTCTCCCTGGCCAGCGCGCAGGGATTCACTCAAGGGGTCTCCCTGGCCAACGCGCAGGGGTTCACTCAAGGGGTCTCCCTGGCCAGCGCGCAGGGGTTCACTCAAGGGGTCTCCCTGGCCAGCGCGCAGGGTTTCACCGACAGGGTGTCAGAGCCGGATACAGGGAGGTGCCCGGACGGGGTTTCCCGGCCTGACCCTGGGGGGCGGCTCACGGGGCCAAACCTCCAGAAGCAGGGAGCCCCGGGGCAGCGCCGCGCTCTCGCCGGCGAATCACGAGCCGGTGGCGGCTGGTTGCACCAGACGGGCCAGGCGGGCCGCACGGCCTTGCAGGGTGGAGGGTCGGGGCCGGTCGATGACATGCGGGGGGCCGGGACCCGTGGCACGGCCAGGCGGCGGGGCGCCTCACCCCGCCCGGGCGGCGGAGGGGAGGGGAGCTGGGTGCCCCGCGCACGCGGGCAGGGCTTCATGGATGGGTACTGCACGATCCAGGGCTTTTCCCGCAGGCAGCGGCAGGAATTCCGGCCCGGAACGCTGCAGGACTTCAGGCCCAAGAGGGTACAGTTGTCCACTTTTGTGACGGCCGCCCCGGGGAAGCCAGTGCAGCCGCCATTGCCAGCCACGCAGTCCATCATCGTGGCCGACGAGGAGGACATCAGGTGGGTCTGCCAGGACATGGGGCTGCAGGACCCCGACGAACTGCGGAGCTACATGGAGAGGATCAGGGAGGCCTCTTAAAAAGGACAACACACCGGCCCTAACTGGTGGGGCCCACCTTGTGTGACATTTCTCCTTTAAGACATGATTTATACTTTTTTTCTATTATCTGATTGCACGCTCAGTGCACAGTGGGCTGGGTATTGACATAACATCAAGCTGCTGCTCCCTTGACCGTCAACACGTGAAGGAGATACCGAGGGGAGGAAATTTAAAGATAGGATAGCAGCAGGCTCAAGGGGCGGAACAGCCTACTCCTGTTCCTATTTCTCATGGTCTAGGGGTCGGCCACTCGGCCCCTCCAGCCTGCTGCTGCCCCATTCGATAAAATCGTGACCGATCAGATTGTGACCTGGACCCCCACATTCCTGCCGACCCCCCGATGACCTTTCACCCCCCCCCAACTCGTCAATCAGGAACCCATCTCCGCTCGGCCTTAAGAATATTTCGCGATTCTGCTCCCGCTGCCTTTTGAGGAAGAGAGTTCCAGAGACTCGGGACCCTCTGAGGGAAGAATTCTCCTCATCTCTGACCTCTCTGACCTTTCCTCGTAAGACAACCCGCCCCTTCCTGGTGTTAATCTGGTCTGAACTGCTTCCAATATGTTTACATCATTGAGGGAGGGAGAACATCTTACTCCTCCTCTACGGCTACCTCGCCAACAACTGTTTGCATTTGTATAGCCCCCACTGAACAGAGGAGAACATCCCAAAATCCGTCGCAGGAGCTGTTAATCGACGCCAGCTGGAAACAAGAGCTGGGGTTCGAGGCCTGCCCACTAGGCCGAGAGTTTCAGAAAGCAATGCCAGAGCGTGGGAGGCCCACGAAACTGAACGCAGCACCACCCACCAGGAACGGTACGCTCAAAAAGGGCAGAATTAGAGTAATTAAAGGAACACCGAGATTCCAGAGGGTGGAGGATGTTACATAGGGAGGGTTGTAGTGACTGGAGGAGGTTACAGAGATAGGGAGGGTTGTGGGGAGTGGAGGGGGTTACAGAGATAGGGAGGATTGTAGGGGACTGGAGGGGGTTACAGAGATAGGGAGGGTTGTAGGGGCTGGAGGAGGTTACAGAGATAGGGAGGGTTGTGGGGAGTGGAGGGGGTTACAGAGATAGGGAGGGTTGTAGGGGACTGGAGGGGGTTACAGAGATAGGGAGGGCTGTAGGGGCTGAAGGGGGTTACAGAGATAGGGCTGCAGGGGCTGGAGGAGGTTACAGAGATAGGGAGGGTTGTAGGGGCTGGAGGGGGTTACAGAGATAGGGAGGGTTGTAGGGGCTGGAGGAGGTTACAGAGATAGGGAGGGTTGTTGGGGCTGGAGGAGGTTACAGAGATAGGGAGGGTTGTAGTGACTGGAGGAGGTTACCGAGATAGGGAGGGTTGTGGGGAGTGGAGGGGGTTACAGAGATAGGGAGGGTTGTAGGGGACTGGAGGGGGTTACAGAGATAGGGAGGGCTGTAGGGGCTGAAGGGGGTTACAGAGATAGGGCTGCAGGGGCTGGAGGAGGTTACAGAGATAGGGAGGGTTGTAGGGGCTGGAGGGGGTTACAGAGATAGGGAGGGTTGTAGGGGCTGGAGGAGGTTAAAGAGATAGGGAGGGTTGTCGGGGCTGGAGGAGGTTGCAGAGATAGGGAGGGTTGAATGGGCAGGAGGAGGTTACAGAGATAGAGAGGGTTGTAGGGGCTGAAGGAGGTTGCAGAGATAGGGAGGGTTGTAGGGGACTGGAGGTTACAGAGAAAGGGAGGGTTGAAGGGGCTGGAGGAGGTTACAGAGATCGGGAGGATTGTCGGGGCTGGAGGTTACTGAGATGGGGAGGTATTTAGGGGCTGGAGGAAGTTACAGAGATAGGGAGGGTTGAAGGGTCTGGAGGACTTACAGAGATAGGGAGGGTTGTAGGGACTGGAGGAGGTTACAGATGTGGGGAGGTTGGTAGGATCTGGAGGAGGTTACAGAGATAGGGAGGGTTGTAGGGTCTGGAGGTTACAGAGATAGGGAGGGTTGTAGGTGCTGGAGGAGGTTACAGAGATAGGGAGGGTTGTAGGGCTGGATGAGGTTACAGAGATAGGGAGGGATGTAGGGCTGGAGGTGGTTACAGAGATAGGGAGGGTTGTCAGGGCTGGAGGAGGTTACAGAGATAGGGAGGGTTGTAGGGGAGTGGAGGAGGTTACAGAGAAATGGAGGATTGTAGGGGCTGGAGGAGGTTACGGAGATGGGGAGGGTTGTAGGGTCTGGAGGAGATACAGAGATGGGGAGGTTTGTAGGATCTGGAGGAGGTTACAGAGATAGGGAGGGTTGTAGGGGCTGGAGGAGGTTACAGAGATAGGGAGGGTTGTAGGGGACTGGTTACAGAAAAAGGGAGGGTTCAAGGAGCTGGAGGAGGTTACAGAGATGGGGAGGGTTGAAGGGGCTGGAGGAAGATACAGAGATGGGGAGGGTTGAAGGGTCTGGAGGACTTACAGAGATAGGGAGGGTCGTAGGGTCTGGAGGAGATACAGAGATGGGGAGGTTTGTAGGATCTGGAGGAGGTTACAGAGATAGGGAGGGTTGTAGGTCTGGAGGTTACAGAGATAGGGAGGGTTGTAGGTCTGGAGGTTACAGAGATAGGGAGGGTTGTAGGGCTGGAGGAGGTTACAGAGGTAGGAAGGGGTGTAGGGGCTGGAGGTTACAGAGATAGGGAGGGTTGTAGGTGCTGGAGGAGGTTACAGAGATAGGGAGGGTTGTAGGGCTGGAGGAGATTACAGAGATAGTGAGGGTTGCAGGGGCTGGAGGAGGTTACAGAGATAGGGAGGGCTGTAGTAGCTGCAGGAAGTTACGAGATAGGGATGGTTGTGGGGGCTGGAGGAGGTTACAGAGATAGGGAGGGTTGTAGGGGCTGGAGGAGGTTACAGAGATAGGGAGGGTTGTAGGGGCTGGAGGAGGTTACAGAGAACGGAGGGTTGTTGGGGCTGGAGGAGGTTACAGAGATAGGGAGGGTTGTCGGGGCTGGAGGAGGTTACAGAGAATGGATAGGGGATAATGGTAAAGGGAAACTTACACAGGATGGAGGATTTTCGCTGTCTGCAGTGTGTGGTGAATGTAACTAATAATTCACACTGTTTTTCCAATACCATTGTAAGCGTAGTAGCGTTATCCGACCACTAGGGAGAGTAGCTCTGGGAATGCTCAGGAGTTTGTACAGGCCTCCACCCTTGGCTCCGCCCACAACTCCTCCCCCTGGAGTGCTGTATGAATACCCTTGTCCAGAGCCAGCCTGCATTTCATCGAGAGTTCATCAACGGGTAACAGGCTGGCTCTGTAGTAAGTAGATTAAAACCAGTGTTCATATCTTAAAGCACGTGTCTAGTGAATTGATGGTTCCATCACAGTGTTGGACGACGAGCTGAGCGTCACAGACTGGTGTCCAGGGATATTGTTCCACGAGATATAGCTGCAATGTGCAAGCATCTGTCACTCCGGATACACTGCAAGAATAAAACTCAACTGTGGAAGCATTTCAATCATGCCTGATGCCCCCGCCTCTCCCAGGCCAGCATTCAGACACTTTGTAAACCATTCAATAAAACAGAATTTGTATCTTGTGTTCTCTCTCTTTCCTGTGATTGGTTGGAGCCTGGTGGCAGTGTACAGTGAGGGCAAGCTAGTCAGAGTCTGACTGAATTACAGAGGGACGTGCAGGGGGCTGACTGTAATAGGCTGGAGAAGGGGCTGAATGGCCTCCCTCAGCTTCTGCGATAGGCCCACGAGAGGCGCGTTCACAATCCAACGACTCCCCAACGTAAACCCAGTGTGAAACATGTACGTTCAGAAGCCCCTGGGACCAGTCCGCACTCATTTTCTAACTGGCTGCAAATGTCTGTCACGACGATTCCGATGCGGCTCTGGCGACTCCCAAGGGCCGGTACGCTCGGACTGGCCAGAGGATATCGCTCGGGGGTGATGCCCCTGTGGCCGATCAGCTGCCTCTTCCAGGTGCAGGCCAGGGTCTGGGCCGACTGCGACCCGGCGAGGGCTGACTTTGGCTTGGCTGCGAGGCGACGCCCCTCACAGTCGATTGGCCCGAGCCCGCAATCGCTAAATCTTCAAACCAGCATCGATCGTTTACCCGGCGGGGGGGTTTGGTGTTCTCAGCCGAAGTATTCAGAAACTGCCCTCAGAAGAACCCATTGAAGTTAAAAAAGGGGTTGACCGAGGTTTTGGGAAGATCCCGGTTTGTGGAACTCTACCCCAGTGCGAGCGAATCAGCACCTTCACTGACTGGTGCCAAGGGAGATGTCGTCTGACCTTCAACATTAAAGTCACACACAAGACAGGAACTTATTCACTAGCTGCACGATGTTCCATGTGGCACACTGCACGGCTCAATGTTTATTGGCAAACAACGTCTTCTCCACTCACACAAAGATTGTCACTCGATGCGCAGTTTCCTGCACGGTTTGGAGCTCGACCCGGCCCTCTGTACTGAACTGGTTTCTCCACAACCTGCGAAAGTGGAGATGAACAGAATGTCAAGGTGCTGTACATTAACGTGTGCAGGCCCATTCAGCCCCTTCTCCAGCCTGTTACACAGGAACAGGAGGCCCCATTCAGACCCTTCTACAGCCTGTTACACAGGAACAGGAGGCCCCATTCAGCCCCTTCTCCAGCCTGTTACACAGGAACAGGAGGAGGCCCCATTCAGCCCCTTCTCCAGCCTGTTACACAGAAACAGGAGGAGGCCCCATTCAGCCCCTTCTCCAGCCTGTTACACAGGAACAGGAGGCCCCATTCAGCCCCTTCTCCAGCCTGTTACACAGGAACAGGAGGCCCCATTCAGCCCCTTCTCCAGCCTGTTACACAGGAACAGGAGGGGGCCCCATTCAGCCCCTTCTCCAGCCTGTTACACAGGAACAGGAGGCCCCATTCAGCCCCTTCTCCAGCCTGTTACACAGGAACAGGAGGCCCCATTCAGCCCCTTCTCCAGCCTGTTACACAGGAACAGGAGGCCCCATTCAGCCCCTTCTCCAGCCTGTTACACAGGAACAGGAGGCCCCATTCAACCCCTTCTCCAGCCTGTTACACAGGAACAGGAGGCCCCATTCAGCCTCTTCTCCAGCCTGTTACACAGGAACAGGAGGCCCCATTCAGCCCCTTCTCCAGCCTGTTACACAGGAACAGGAGGCCCCATTCAGCCCCTTCTCCAGCCTGTTACACAGGAACAGGAGGCCCCATTCAGCCCCTTCTCCAGCCTGTTACACAGGAACAGGAGGCCCCATTCAGCCCCTTCTCCAGCCTGTTACACAGGAACAGGAGGCCCCATTCAGCCCCTTCTCCAGCCTGTTACACAGGAACAGGAGGCCCCATTCAGCCCCTTCTCCAGCCTGTTACATAGGAACAGGAGGCCCCATCCAGCCCCTTCTCCAGCCTGACACAGGAACAGGAGAAGGCCCCATTCAGCCCCTTCTCCAGCCTGTTACACAGGAACAGGAGGGGGCCCCATTCAGCCCCTTCTCCAGCCTGTTACACAGGAACAGGAGGATGCCCCATTCAGCCCCTTCTCCAGCCTGTTACACAGGAACAGGAGGCCTCATTCAGCCCCTTCTCCAGCCTGTTACACAGGAACAGGAGGAGGCCCCATTCAGCCCCTTCTCCGGCCTGTTACACAGGAACAGGAGGCCCCATTCAGCCCCTTCTCCGGCCTGTTACACAGGAACAGGAGGCCCCATTCAGCCCCTTCTCCAGCCTGTTACACAGGAACAGGAGGCCCATTCAGCCCCTTCTCCAGCCTGTTACACAGGAACAGGGGGCTCCATTCAGCCCCTTCTCCAGCCTGTTACACAGGAACAGGAGGCCCAATTCAGCCCCTTCTCCAGCCTGTTACACAGGAACAGAAGGAGGCCCCATTCAGCCCCTTCTCCAGCCTGTTACACAGGAACAGGAGGAGGCCCCATTCAGCCCCTTCTCCGGCCTGTTACACAGGAACAGGAGGCCCCATTCAGCCCCTTCTCCAGCCTGTTACACAGGAACAGGTGGAGGCCCCATTCAGCCCCTTCTCCAGCCTGTTAGACAGGAACAGGAGGCCCCATTCAGCCCCTTCTCCAGCCTGTTAGACAGGAACAGGAGGCCCCATTCAGCCCCTTCTCCAGCCTGTTACACAGGAACAGGAGGAGGCCCCATTCAGCCCCTTCTCCAGCCTGTTAGACAGGAACAGGAGGCCCCATTCAGCCCCTTCTCCAGCCTGTTACACAGGAACAGGAGGAGGCCCCATTCAGCCCCTTCTCCGGCCTGTTACACAGGAACAGGAGGATCGGCCTTCAGCCCCTCGTTCGATGAAGCAGGGTTTTGTATGAGAGGAATGTTAACAAGAATGCACGCACCAGAGGTACCTCAGACTCCTGCAGCCCGTGGCGAGGCGTTGAAAGGCGGGGATGGAGCGGTCAGTGAAGCAGTTCCTGTTTAAGTACAGTCCCTTCAGCCAGCGATTCTCGCTGAGCGCTGCGGCCAGATCCTCAGCACAGGAATCCCGGAGACCATTTTCATCCAACCTGTGAAGACATCAAAGCGACACCACAAGTGACACATTCTCGGGATAGAGACAATCCCAACCACCCACTTAAACATTCACTCCCTCCCCCACCGACGCACAGTGACAGCCGTGTGTCCCATCTACAGGCTTCACTGCAGCAACTCACCAAGGCTCCTTAGGCAGCACCTTCCAAACCCACGGCCTCTACCATCTAGAGGGACAAGAGCAGCAGATACCTGGGAACCCCACCACCTGGAGGCTCCCCTCCAAGTCTCACACACACACACACACACATATCTCTCCCTCGTTCTGACCGTGATTCTCACCTCTCTCCATTTCCCTGCCCTACGCTTTTCACAGGAAGAAGTAAGAAGCAGGGGTAGGCCACTCGGCCCCTCCACCGTCCTGCCCCGTTCAATCAGACCGTGACCGATCTGATTGTGACCTCGACCCCGCATTCCTGCCGACCTCCCGATGACCTTTAACCCTCCCCCGCCCCCACGTTAATCAGGAATCCATCTCGCTCGACCTTGACAACATTCCCGAGATTCTGCTCCCGCTGCCTTTTGAGGAAGGGAGTTGCAGAGACTCGGCACCCTCTGGGGGAAAAGAATTATCCTCATCTGCAAATGGGCCGCCCCACTTATTTTTAAACAGCGACCCCCCCCCCCCCCCCCACACCCCCTCATTCTAGATTCTCCCACAAGAGGAAACATCCTCTCCACCTCCACCCCGTTAATACCCCATGGAGATCAAAGGCCCAAACCCTCCGAAGCAGGCAGGCATCAGCCTCGATATAAATGTTGGTCGGCAGGGAGAATGTGCTAATGAGAGAATAAAGGTCAGCCCTGTCTGATAGTGAAAGAGCAGATCCCCTCCCCCCAGCCAGGTCCCTTTAACCTTTCCCCTTGAACAGGACAGGGAAATCCAGCTCTCGGTGCACGGTGACAGACTTACTCCAGTTTCTGTATCCGACAGGCTGCTCCTTTCAAAGCCGTGGACAGTCTGCGCAGGCCCGGGACGCCCAGCCGGTTGTAGTTCAGGCTCAGCTGCCTGAGGGAACGGTTGGTGTTGAGGGCGCGGGTCAGCTGCAGCGTGCACAGGGCTGTGAGCCGGTTGCTGCCCAGCCTGGGGAAAAGGACATACAGGCCGTCAGGCCGAGCGCACACCGGCCACAGGGTCTTCCCAGGTGTCAGGTTCCATTCCCGGCTTGGGCCGGCGCGGGTTCGCGCGTCCGCGTGTGTTCCCGTCTCCGCGGCCCCCCCCCCCCCCGGGCAATATGGCGGAGTCCTACACGGGCCCGTCGCGGAGGAACATAGGCCCCCACGGAACCAGCCCGCCCGCCGATGGGCAGGCCCCGATCGCGGGCCAGGCCACCGTGGGGGCCCCCAGCTCTGCTGACCTCCCGATGACCTTTCCCCCCCCTCGTTAATCAGGAATCCATCTCGCTCGGCCTTAACAATATTCCGAGGTTCTGCTCCCGCTGCCTTTTGAGGAAGAGAGCGGAGGGTGCAGAGGACCTGTTGCCTGGGGTGGAACATTTGAATTATGAAGAGAGGTTGGACAGGCTCGGGTTGTTTCCCCTGGAGCAGAGCAGGCTGGGGGGGGCGAACTGATGGAGGCGGACTAGGTTATGAGGGGCGTGGAAGGGTGGACAGGGAGTAACTGTCCCCCTTAGATGAAGGGTCAGGTATGAGGGGATTAGGTGGGCTGGCCAGGTGTCTCTCATGCGTTGGTGCAGATTCGATGGGCCGAAGAAGTGCTTCTTCTGCTCTGTGATTCTGTGGTTCTGAAATCGGTTCCCGATCGTTGGCAGGTGGGGGTAAATATCTCCGCAAGGGCGCTGCAATCGGGAGCCTCAGGCTTCAGTGGGAACTTGGGAAAGGAAATGGGACTGGACGGATTGGGGGGGTTACGGGGTAAAGGTGGAGGGGTGGGGCCAAACTCAGGGCCGACACAGGCATGATGGGCCGAGTGGCCACCTTCTGTGCGAGAGGATTCGATGATGCGATATGAGAGCCCAAAGAATAATCTTAGATCAGGGATCAATAGGTTTGTGCTCCAGGGAATCCAGGGCAAGGAGTCAAGGCTGGTGGCTGGGGTTTGGATACAGATCGGCCATGTTCTCATAGAATTGTGGAGTTGGCTCAAGGGGCTGAATGGGGCCTCCTCCTGTTCCTGTGTAACAGGCTGGAGAAGGGGCTGAATGGCCTCCTCCTGTTCCTGTGTAACAGGCTGGAGAAGAGGCTGATTGGGGCCTCCTGTTCCTGTGTAACAGGCTGGAGAAGGGGCTGAATGGAGCCACCTCCTGTTCCTGTGTAACAGGCTGGAGAAGGGGCTGAATGGGGCCTCCTCCTGTTCCTGGAAAACAGGCTGGAGAAGGGGCTGAATGGGGCCTCCTGTTGCTGTGGAACAGGCTGGACAAGGGGCTGAATGGGGCCTCCTCCTGTTCCTGGGAAACAGGCTGGAGAAGGGGCTGAATGGGGCCTCCTCCTGTTCTTGGGTAACAGGCTGGAGAAGGGGCTGAATGGGGCCTCCTCCTGTTCCTGTATAACAGGCTGGAGAAGGGGCTGAATGGGGCCTCCTCCTGTTCCTGTGTAACAGGCTGGAGAAGGGGCTGAATGGGGCCTCCTCCTGTTCCTGTGTATCAGGCTGGAGAAGGGGCTGAATGGGGCCTCCTCCTGTTCCTGTGTAACAGGCTGGAGAAGGGGCTGAATGGGGCCTCCTGTTTCTGTGTAACAGGCTGGAGAAGAGGCTGATTGGGGCCTCCTCCTGTTCTGTGTAACAGGCTGGAGAAGGGGCTGAATGGGGCCTCCTGTTGCTGTGTAACAGGCTGCAGCAGGGGCTGAATGGGGCCTCCTCCTGTTCCTGTGTATCAGGCTGGAGAAGGGGCTGAATGGGGCCTCCTCCTGTTCCTGTGTAACAGGCTGGAGAAGGGGCTGAATGGGGCCTCCTGTCCCTGTGTAACAGGCTGGAGAAGGGGCTGAATGGGGCCTCCTGTTCCTGTGTAACAGGCTGCAGAAGGGGCTGAATGGGGCCTCCTCCTGTTCCTGTATAACAGGCTGGAGAAGGGGCTGAATGGGGCCTCCTCCTGTTCCTGTGTAACAGGCTGGAGAAGAGGCTGATTGGGGCCTCCTCCTGTTCCTGTGTAACAGGCTGGAGAAGGGGCTGAATGGGGCCTCCTGTTGCTGTGTAACAGGCTGCAGAAGGGGCTGAATGGGGCCTCCTGTTCCTGTGTAACAGGCTGGAGAAGGGGCTGAATGGGGCCTCCTCCTGTTCTTGGGTAACAGGCTGGAGAAGGGGCTGAATGGGGCCTCCTCCTGTTCCTGTATAACAGGCTGGAGAAGGGGCTGAATGGGGCCTCCTCCTGTTCCTGTGTAACAGGCTGGAGAAGGGGCTGAATGGGGCCTCCTCCTGTTCCTGTGTATCAGGCTGGAGAAGGGGCTGAATGGGGCCTCCTCCTGTTCCTGTGTAACAGGCTGGAGAAGGGGCTGAATGGGACCTCCTGTTTCTGTGTAACAGGCTGGAGAAGAGGCTGATTGGGGCCTCCTCCTGTTCCTGTGTAACAGGCTGCAGGACGGGCTGAATGGGGCCTCCTCCTGTTCCTGTGTATCAGGCTGGAGAAGGGGCTGAATGGGGCCTCCTCCTGTTCCTGTGTAACAGGCTGGAGAAGGGGCTGAATGGGGCCTCCTGTCCCTGTGTAACAGGCTGGAGAAGGGGCTGAATGGGGCCTCCTGTTCCTGTGTAACAGGCTGCAGAAGGGGCTGAATGGGGCCTCCTCCTGTTCCTGTATAACAGGCTGGAGAAGGGGCTGAATGGGGCCTCCTCCTGTTCCTGTGTAACAGGCTGGAGAAGAGGCTGATTGGGGCCTCCTCCTGTTCCTGTGTAACAGGCTGGAGAAGGGGCTGAATGGGGCCTCCTGTTGCTGTGTAACAGGCTGCAGAAGGGGCTGAATGGGGCCTCCTGTTCCTGTGTAACAGGCTGGAGAAGGGGCTGAATTGGGCCTCCTGTTCCTGTGTATCAGGCTGGAGAAGGGGCTGAATGGGGCCTCCTGTTCCTGTGTATCAGGCTGGAGAAGGGGCTGAATGGGGCCTCCTCCTGTTCCTGTGTAACAGGCTGGAGAAGGGGCTGAATGGGGCCTCCTGTCCCTGTGTAACAGGCTGGAGAAGGGGCTGAATGGGGCCTCCTCCTGTTCCTGTGTAACAGGCTGCAGAAGGGGCTGAATGGTGCCCCCTCCTGTTCCTGTGTAACAGGCTGGAGAAGGGGCTGAATGGGGCCTCCTCCTGTTCCTGTGTAACAGGCTGGAGAAGGGGCTGAATGGGGCCTCCTGTTCCTGTGTAACAGGCTGGAGAAGGGGCTGAATGGGGCCTGCTCCTGTTCCTGTGTAACAGGCTGGAGAAGGGGCTGAGTGGGGTCTCCTGTTCCTGTGTAACAGGCTCGAGGGGCTAAATGGCCAACATTCAATTTGCTACACTGTGCCTTGAGATACCCTGTTCACTTACCGGAGAGTTTGTATCTTGCAGTCTGGCTTCATCAATGCCCCACACAAGTGTGAGACTCCGGAATCTCCCAGCTGATTATTGTCCAAATCCAGCGCGGTGAGGGAGAGGTTCGTGGTGAGGGCCCAGGCTAGCTGTCTGCAGTATGTGCTGGTGATACCGGTGCCACACAGTCTGAGGGAGAGAACACCTTACCAAAGGGAAAACAAGGAGGTGCTGGAAATACCCAGCGTTAGTGCCACAGAGAGAGAGAGAGAGAGAAACTGAGGCAAGGATTCAGGACGATGGCCTTTCATCAGAACTGGGAAATGTTTGGGATGGTGTCCCGGGGTGATCACGGCGCAGATAGGGGCCATTTCGAATCCATGTCGCCTGCCTGGAGAGCCACGCAGTCCGTCCCATTTCCCTGAGGCCTCGGGCCTACTGCGACACCCCAGCGAGGCCCCAGGCAAACTGGAGGAACGCCACCTCATCTTCTGACGGGCCACTTCACAGCCTGCTGGGCCGAACATCGAGTTCAATAGCTTGAGACCGTGAACTTTCGCCTCCATCCTGATCATTTCCCCAACTCTCCCTCGCCCACAAGGAGCAGTCTGTCACGTGTTCTGCTTTCACAGAGTGCTGACCCTTCTTCTGCTATTGGCACGTTCTGCCAACTGACCTTCGCACCTCTATTAACACCTGCTTTCGTCTTTAACTCTACCATGATCGCCCCCCTTTGTCACGTGTCCATGGATTTCTTTGTCAAATCTTTCCTGAACGTCTGTTTCGCTCCACTTGATCTACCTCCGCCCCCCCCCCCCCCCCCCCCCCCCAAAACCCCGCTCAGCATTATGAAGCCCATCAGACTTCCCCCTCGCTTCAACCTCTGAGGAAGAGTCGCACGGACTCCAAACATTGGGCAGTGGTTAGCACTGCTGCCTCACAGCTCCAGGGTCCCGGGTTCAATTCCGCCCTCTGGTCACTGTCCGTGTGGAGTTAAACTTTCTCCCATATTGGCAGCACGGTGGCTCAGTGGGTTAGCCCCCTGCAGCCTCACTGCGCCGGGGTCCCAGGTTCGATCCCGGCTCTGGGTTGCTGTCCGTGCGGAGTTTTCACATTCTCCCCGTGTTTGCGTGGATTTCGCCCCCAGAACCCAAAGATGTGCAGGGTAGGTGGATTGGCCATGCTAAATTGCCCCTTAATTGGAAAAAATGAATTGGGTACGCTAACTTTATTTAAAAAAAACTTTCTCCTGTATTTGTGTGGGTTTCCTCCGGGTGCTCCGGTTTCCTCCCACACTCCAAAGATGTGCAGGTTAGGTGGATTGGCCGTGATAAATTGTTCCTTAGCGCCCAAAAGATGAGGTGGGGTTTGGAGGGATAGGGCGGGTGTGCGGGCCCAGGTAGGCTGCACATTTGAAGGGCTGGTGCGGGCTCGATGGGCCGAATGGGCTGCTTCTGCACTGTCAATTCCATGATTCTGTGAATCGCTTGAAATCAGCGTCTCCGACTCATATGGACAGCCAATAGGAAGCGTCTGAGAAGCCGAGGAAAGAGTAGTGCGATGGTTCGAAGAGGATTCAATAATTAACATCCTTTGGACGTCCGAAACAGGAGACGCGTACCGGGGACTCTTCCCCTTCACGACCAAGTGTGAGGATACACAGGACAGCTTGGGACCAACGACGTGGAGACAGAAATTTAAGAGATTGCCCAAAGAGCTCTGGGAGATTGGAGCTAAATCTACAAAGGAAAAACCTCCAGGATTCTTAATCTCTGGTTTAGAGACCAGGATGAATGGTTGGAAACACTATTCCAACTATGACATGATTCTATGATATAGGAAAGTGTGAAAGAGAGTGAAAATGATAGTGAACAATTATATGCTGGGCACAGTGTGACAACACCAGGTTAGAGTCGAACAGGGTTGTTTCGAATCACCGGCTTTCGGAGCGTAGCTCCTTCATCATTGCTGTTATTAAGGGGGCTGGACCCGGCGTGATTTAGGTGCAGGTCGTTGGGTCATAGAATTTACAGATCATAGAATTTACAGTGCAGAAGGAGTCCATTCGGCCCATCGAACCGGCTCTTGGAAAGAGCACCCAACCCAAGGTCAACACCTCCACCCTATCCCCATAACCCAGTAACCCCACCCAACACTAAGGGCAATTGTGGACACGAAGGGCAATTTATCATGGCCAATCCACCTAACCTGCACATCTTTGGACTGTGGGAGGAAACCGGAGCACCCGGAGGAAACCCACGCACACACAGGGAGGACGTGCAGACTCCGCACAGACAGTGACCCAGCCGGGAATCGAACCTGGGACCCTGGAGCTGTGCTAGATTGTGCTGACCACCATGCTACCGTGCTGATGATTCATGGGGTTGAGGTTGTGGTTAGTGTAGGCGGGAATGGGAAGTGTCAATGCAGGGGGCAGAGCTCCCTGAGGGGAGCGGACAGGAGTGTTAGCACTCCGAGTCATCGGCGGTGCCCACACTGGATCACCCACTTACCGCAAGTCCTGAATTGTACAGCAGCGTCTCTTCAGAGCATCACACAGGTACTTCACCGCGGCCTCTCCAAATCTGTTGTAGCTCAAGCTCAACAGCACCACAGACTGATTCTTAACCATGCAATAGGCCAGGTCCTTGGTCCCGACTCCCGAGAGGCCATTGGAATCCACCCTGATCGGAGAAAAGGTGGTAACTGCGTTCAAAACAGAGAATAAACGGTATGAATTTGCAGCGCAGTCTGGGGTCTCGCCATTGAGCAGCAAGGCTCCAGCTTGATGTTGGCCTCGGAAGCGATGCAGAGGAGATTATCCTGAATTATACTGGGCACAAAAGGGTTAGACTATGAGGACAGGTCGCACGGATGGCCTGTCTGACCCCCAACACCACTGTACTTGGCATTTCAGTTCAACACCTTATATTTCTGTCCTCGCCTCAATGTCACAGACGACAGGTAGGTCCGCAGTACAGGTTCCGATTCAGCACTTTACAGCCATCTGCACCTTAACATTGAGTTTGACAACGCCACACCATGATATCTGAGCAGCATTTTGACAATTCACCCTCCCACACCAAGTGCCAGCGCATTTCCTGGATCTCACGTTTTTTTCTTTCATACAATGCTGACCTTTATTCTGTCATTAACACATTCTGCTCTTTCACTATCAGAGAGTGCTGACCTTTATTCTGTTATTAACACATTCTGCTCTTTCACTTTCAGACAGTGCTTACCTTTATTCTGTTATTAACACATTCTGCTCTTTCACTATCAGACAGTGCTGACCTTTATTCAGTTATGAACACATTCTGCTCTTTCACTATCAGACAGAGCTGACCTTTATTCTGTTATTAACACATTCTGCCTTTTTAACTTTCAGACAGGGCTGACCTTTATTCTGTTATTAACACATTCTGCACTTACACTATCAGACAGGGCTGACCTTTATTCTGTTATTAACACATTCTGCTCATTCACTATCAGACAGGGCTGACCTTTATTGTGTTATTAACACATTCTGCTCTTTCACTATCAGACAGTGCTGACCTTTATTCTGTTATTAACACATTCTGCTCTTTCACTTTCAGACAGGGCTGACCTTTATTCTGTTATTAACACATTCTGCTCTTTCACTATCAGACAGTGCTGACCTTTATTCTGTTATGAACACATTCTGCTCTTTCACCATGAGACAGGGCTGACCTTTATTATGTTATTAACACATTCTGCTCATTCACTTTCAGACAGGGCTGACCTTTATTCTGTTATTAACACTTTCTGCTCTTTCACTTTCAGACAGGGCTGACCTTTATTCTGTTATTAACACATTCTGCTCTTTCACTATCAGACAGGGCTGACCTTTATTCTGTTATTAACAAATTCTGCTCTTTCACTTTCAGACAGGGCTGACCATTATTCTGTTATTAACACATTCTGCGCTTTCACTAACAGACAGTGCTGACCTTTATTCTGTAATTAACACATTTTGTTCTTTCACTATCAGACAGTGCTGACCTTTATTCTGTTACTATCACATTCTGCTCTTTCACTTTCTGACAGGGCTGACCTTTATTCTGTTATTAACACATTCTGCTCTTTCACTTTCAGACAGGGCTGACCTTTATTCTGTTATTAACACAATCTGCTCTTTCACTTTCAGACAGTACTGAACTTTATTCTGTTATTAACACATTCTGCTCTTTCACTTTCAGACAGTGCTGACCTTTATTCTGTTATTAACACATTCTGCTCTTTCACTTTCAGACAGGATGACCTTTATTTTGTTATTAACACATTCTGCTCTTTCACTATCAGACTGTGCTGACCTTTATTCTGTTATTAACACATTCTGCTTATTCACTATCAGACAGGGCTGATCTTTATTCTGTTATTAACACATTCTGCTATTTCACTTTCAGATAGTGCTGACCTTTATTCTGTTATTAATACATTCTGCTGTTTCACTTTCAGATAGTGCTGACCTTTATTCTGTTATTAGAAAGGGCTCACCATTATTCTCTTAACACCTGCTATAATATCTAACAATGTAAACACTTCCCGCCATGTTCCATGGTGCCTTGCCATTTTTATTTCACCAGATTGGAATTCTGGCAAAACTTTCATCAAAAAAGGTCATGAGCCACAGAGTGAATGGAAAATGGAACGATACTTCTGTTTGCTAACGATAACAAGGCTGGCAGAATGTGGCGGCCAGAAAAGATCAAATTGAAAAGATGAAGGGACTCAATGGAGCTCGGGAAGGAGCTGTCCGGGCATCCTCCTGTTCCTGCGTAACAGGCTGGAGAAGGGACTCAATGGGGCCTCCTGTTCCTGTGTAACAGGCTGGAGAAGGGGCTGAATGGGTCTCCTGTTCCTGCGTAACAGGCTGGAGAAGGGGCTGAATGGGGCCTCCTCCTGTTCCTGTGTAATAGGCTGGAGAAGGGGCTGAATGGGACCTCCTGTTCCTGTGTAACAGGCTGGAGAAGGGACTCAATGGTGCCTCCTCCTGACCCTGTGTAACAGGCTGGAGAATGGGCTGAATGGGGCCTCCTGTACCTGTGTAACAGGCTGGAGAAGGGGCTGAATAGGGCCTCCTGTTCCTGTGTAACAGGCTGGAGAAGGGGCTGAATGGGGCCTCCTCCTGTTCCTGTGTAACAGGCTGGAGAAGGGGCTGAATGAGGCCTCCTCCTGTTCCTGTGTAACAGGCTGGAGAAGGGGCTGAATGGGGCCTCCTGTTCCTGTGTAACAGGCTGGAGAAGGGGCTGAATGGGACCTCCTCCTGTTCCTGTGTAACAGGCTGGAGAAGGTGCTGAATGGGGCCTCCTATTCCTGTGTAACAGGCTGGAGAAAGGGCTGAATGGGGCCTCCTCATGTTCCTGTGTAACAGGCTGGAGAAGGGGTTGAAAGGGGCCGCCTCCTGTTCCTGTGTAACAGGCTGGAGAAGGGGCTGAATGGGCCTCCTGTTCCTGCGTAACAGGCTGGAGAAGGGGCTGAATGGGGCCTACTCCTGTTCCTGTGTAACAGGCTGGAGAAGGGGCTGAACGGGGCCGCCTCCTGTTCCTGTGTAACAGGCTAGAGAAGGGGCTGAATGGGGCACCCTCCTGTTCCTGTGTAACAGGCTGGAGAAGGGGCTGAATGGGGCCTCCTCCTGTTCCTGTGTAACAGGCTGGAGAAGGGGCTGAACGGGGCCTCCTGTCCCTGTGTAACAGGCTGGAGAAGGGTCTGAATGGGGCCTCCTGTTCCTGTGTAACAGGCTGGAGAAGGGGCTGAATGGGGCCTCCTCCTGTTCCTGTGTAATAGGCTGGAGAAGGGGCTGAATGGGGCCTCCTGTTCCTGTGTAACAGGCTGGAGAAGGGGCTGAATGGGGCCTCCTGTTCCTGTGTAACAGGCTGGAGAAGGGGCTGAATGGGACCTCCTGTTCCTGTGTAACAGGCTGGAGAAGGGACTCAATGGTGCCTCCTCCTGACCCTGTGTAACAGGCTGGAGAAGGGGCTGAATGGGGCCTCCTGTTCCTGTGTAACAGGCTGGAGAAGGGGCTGAATAGGGCCTCCTGTTCCTGTGTAACAGGCTGGAGAAGGGGCTGAATGGGGCCTCCTCCTGTTCCTGTGTAACAGGCTTGAGAAGGGGCTGAATGAGGCCTCCTCCTGTTCCTGTGTAACAGGCTGGAGAAGGGGCTGAATGGGGCCTCCTGTTCCTGTGTAACAGGCTGGAGAAGGGGCTGAATGGGACCTCCTCCTGTTCCTGTGTAACAGGCTGGAGAAGGTGCTGAATGGGGCCTCCTATTCCTGTGTAACAGGCTGGAGAAAGGGCTGAATGGGGCCTCCTCATGTTCCTGTGTAACAGGCTGGAGAAGGGGTTGAAAGGGGCCGCCTCCTGTTCCTGTGTAACAGGCTGGAGAAGGGGCTGAATGGGCCTCCTGTTCCTGCGTAACAGGCTGGAGAAGGGGCTGAATGGGGCCTACTCCTGTTCCTGTGTAACAGGCTGGAGAAGGGGCTGAACGGGGCCGCCTCCTGTTCCTGTGTAACAGGCTAGAGAAGGGGCTGAATGGGGCACCCTCCTGTTCCTGTGTAACAGGCTGGAGAAGGGGCTGAATGGGGCCTCCTCCTGTTCCTGTGTAACAGGCTGGAGAAGGGGCTGAACGGGGCCTCCTGTCCCTGTGTAACAGGCTGGAGAAGGGTCTGAATGGGGCCTCCTGTTCCTGTGTAACAGGCTGGAGAAGGGGCTGAATGGGGCCTCCTGTTCCTGTGTAACAGGCTGGAGAAGGGGCTGAATGGGGCCTCCTGTTCCTGTGTAACAGGCTGGAGAAGGGGCTGAATGGGGTCTCCTCCTGTTCCTGTGTAACAGGCTGGAGAAGGGGCTGAATGGGGCCTCCTCCTGTTCCTGTGTAACAGGCTGGAGAAAGGGCTGAATGGGGCCTCCTGTTCCTGTGTAACAGGCTGGAGAAGGGGCTGAATGGGGCCTCCTCCTGTTCCTGTGTAACAGGCTGGAGAAGGGGCTGAATGGGGCCCCTCCTGTTCCTGTGTAACAGGCTGGAGAAGGGGCTGAATGGGGCCGCCTCCTGTTCCTGTGTAACAGGCTGGAGAAGGGGCTGAATGGGGCCGCCTCCTGTTCCTGTGTGACAGGCTGGAGAAGGGGCTGAATGACCTCCTCCTGTTCCTGTGTAACAGGCTGGAGACGGGGCTGAGTGGGGCCTCCTGTTCCTGTGTAACAGGCTGGATAAGGGGCTGAATGGGGCCTCCACCTGTCCCTGTGTAACAGGCTGGAGAAGGGGCTGAATGGGACCCCGTCCTGTTCCTGTGTAACAGGCTGGAGAAGGGGCTGAATGGGATCTCCTGTTCCTGTGTAACAGGCTGGAGAAGGGGCTGAATGGGGCCTCCTGTTCCTGTGTAACAGGCTGGAGAAGGGGCTGAATGGGGCCTCCTGTTCCTGTGTAACAGGCTGGAGAAGGGGCTGAATGGCCTCCTCCTGTTCCTGTGTAACAGGCTGGAGAAGGGGCTGAATGGCCTCCTCCTGTCCCTGTGTAACAGGCTGGAGAAGGGGCTGAATGGGGCCTCCTGTTCGTGTGTAACAGGCTGGAGAAGGGGCTGAATGGGGCCTCCTGTTCCTGTGTAACAGGCTGGAGAAGGGGCTGAATGGGGCCTCCTCCTGTTCCTGTGTAACAGGCTGGAGAAGGGGCTGAATGGGGCCTCCTCCTGTTCCTGTGTAACAGGCTGGAGAAGGGGCTGAATGGGGCCTCCTCCTGTTCCTGTGTAACAGGCTGGAGATGGGGCTGAATGGGGTCTCCTCCTGTTCCTGTGTATCAGTCTGGAGAAGGGGCTGAATGGGGCCTCCTCCTGTTCCTGTGTAACAGGCTGGAGAAGGGGCTGAATGGGGCCTCCTGTTCCTGTGTAACAGGCTGGAGAAGGGGCTGAATGGGGCCTCCTCCTGTTCCTGTGTAACAGGCTGGAGAAGGGGCTGAATGGGGCCTCCTGTCCCTGTGTAACAGGCTGGAGAAGGGGCTGAATGGGGCCTCCTCCTGTTCCTGTGTAACAGGCTGGAGAAGGGGCTGAATGGGGCCTCCTCCTGTTCCTGTGTAACAGGCTGCAGAAGGGGCTGAATGGGGCCTCCTCCTGTTCCTGTGTCTGATTTGAAATGAATTATGTGTCTCCTGGGACAGGAAAGATCCGAATCACTCACCACAGCTCTTGGATTTTACACTGAGGTTCCCGCAGGGATAAACACAGAATTTTCACTCCCAAATCTCCAAGGTTGTTCCAACTGAGCCTATGGAGAAACAGATGCCAATTAAATTAAATCCAATCAGAAATACTTTGCTGAACAAATAGGTGCAGGTATCAGTGGAGACCGGTGGCTGCACTGTCAGAGGGTCAGTACTGAGGGAGTGCTGCACTGTCAGAGGGTCAGTACTGAGGGAGTGCTGCACTGTCAGTGGGTCAGTACTGAGGGAGTGCCGCACTGTCAGAGGGTCAGTACTGAGGGAGTGCTGCACTGTCAGAGGGTCAGTACTGAGGGAGTGCCGCACTGTCAGAGGGTCAGTACTGAGGGAGCGCTGCACTGTCAGAGGGTCAGTACTGAGGGAGTGCTGCACTGTCAGAGGGTCAGTACTGAGGGAGTGCTGCGCTGTCAGAGGGTCAGTACTGAGGGAGTGCCGCACTGTCAGAGGGTCAGTACTGAGGGAGTGCTGCACTGTCAGAGGGTCAGTACTGAGGGAGTGCTGCACTGTCAGAGGGTCAGTACTGAGGGAGCGCTGCACTGTCAGAGGGTCAGTACTGAGGGAATGCTGCACTGTCAGACGGTCAGTACTGAGGGAGTGCTGCACTGTCAGAGGGTCAGTACTGAGGGAGTGCTGCACTGTCAGAGGGTCAGTACTGAGGGAGTGCCGCACTGTCAGTGGGTCAGTACTGAGGGAGTGCTACACTGTCAGAGGGTCAGTACTGAGGGAGTGCCGCACTGTCAGAGGGTCAGTACTGAGGGAGTGCTGCACTGTCAGTGGGTCAGTACTGAGGGAGTGCCGCACTGTCAGAGGGTCAGTACTGAGGGAGTGCTGCACTGTCAGAGGGTCAGTACTGAGGGAGTGCTGCACTGTCAGAGGGTCAGTACTGAGGGAGTGCTACACTGTCAGATGGTCAGTACTTAGGGAGCGCTGCACTGTCAGAGGTCAGCACTGAGGGAGTGCTGCACTGTCAGAGGGTCAGTACTGAGGGAGTGCCGCACTGTCAGTGGGTCAGTAATGAGGGAGTGCTGCACTGTCAGAGGGTCAGTACTGAGGGTGTGCCGCACTGTCAGAGGGTCAGTACTGAGGGAATGCTGCACTGTCAGAGGGTCAGTACTGAGGCAGTGCTGCACTGTCAGAGGGTCAGTACTGAGGGAATGCTGCACTGTCAGTGGGTCAGTACTGAGGGAGCGCTGCACTGTCAGCGGGTCAGTACTGAGTGTGTGCTGCACTGTCAGAGGGTCAGTACTGAGGGAATGCTGCGCTGTCAGAGGGTCAGTACTGAGGGAATGCTGCACTGTCAGAGGGTCAGTACTGAGGCAGTGCTGCACTGTCAGAGGGTCAGTACTGAGGGAGTGCTGCACTGTCAGCGGGTCAGTACTGAGGGTGTGCTGCACTGTCAGAGGATCAGTACTGAGGGAGTGCTGCACTGTCAGAGGGTCAGTACTGAGGGAGTGCTGCGCTGTCAGAGGGTCAGTACTGAGGGAGTGCTGCACTGTCAGAGGGTCAGTACTGAGGGAGTGCTGCACTGTCAGAGGGTCAGTACTGAGGGAGTGCCGCACTGTCAGAGGGTCAGTGCTGAGGGAGTGCCGCACTGTCAGAGGGTCAGTGTTCGGGAGTGCTGCACTGTCAGAGGGTCAGTACTGAGGGAGTGCTGCACTGTCAGAGGGTCAGTGCTGAGGGTGTGCTGCACTGCCAGAGGGTCAGTACTGAGGGAGTGCTGCACTGTCAGAGGGTCAGTACTGAGGGAGTGCTGCACTGTCAGAGGGTCAGTGCTGAGGGTGTGCTGCACTGCCAGAGGGTCAGTACTGAGGGAGTGCTGCACTGTCAGAGGGTCAGTACTGAGGGAGTGCCGCACTGTCAGAGGGTCAGTACTGAGGGAGAGCTGCACTGTCAGAGGGTCAGTGCTGAGGGAGTGCTGCACTGTCAGAGGGTCAGTACTGAGGGAATGCTGCACTGTCAGAGGGTCAGTACTGAGGGAGTGCCGCACTGTCAGAGGGTCAGTACTGAGGGAGTGCTGCACTGTCAGAGGGTCAGTACTGAGGGAGTGCCGCACTGTCAGAGGGTCAGTGCTGAGAGTGTGCTGCACTGTCAGATGGCCCTTAAGTCTTAGATGCTTCCAGCAAGGAAACAGGCCCTTCGGCCCAGCTTCTCCATGCCACCCAGTTTCTATCACTGAACTAGTCCCATTTGCCTACATTTGGCCCATTGTCATGGGCAAGTTCCTTTAAGAAATGGGTGTTGTTCAGTGATTTCAGAGAGTGGGTGGAGCTGGGCTGTCTGTCTGCCTTTACTTTCACCTTAGACTGTATGCTCCAGGGTATGTTTTTGTTTTGTTTATGAGAGCTGTTTTGCTGCAGTCACAGCCAGAAGGTGCATTAATCTCTGCAATCTAAAGACTGTCTCCGCATCCTTTGGTGGTATAAAACTGATACCTATTTCTGTAGTGGAGTTAAACCTGATGTCTGTCTGTATTAAAGGGTTCCTTTTGTCTTATGGATGTTGCAAGAAAAGATTAAGAGTTACTTATAGAGTACTGTATACATTGGGGGATTTTTTGGTGTTGATAGTTGTTAAGATGTTTACTGTGGGTTTATAAACTATTAACTGGTCTCAGAAATAAACAGTGTTTTAGTTTAAAAGTACTGTAGATCGCTGGTGCACCACACCTGTAGAATGGGCCGTGTGCTCCCCATACCACAACCTATTCAAAGTTGTGGGTCAGGTGAACTCCATGATACACTTTGGGGTTCGCTAAACCCTGGCCCATAACACCCATATCCTTCTGTACCCACCCTTCCCGTGTCACTGTCTGTTTTTGAAAGGGAACAATTGTACTCACCTCTACCACTGCCTCTGGGCAGCTCGTTCCAAACACTCACCCCCCCCTCTGTATGACAACATTTCCCCCCCCCCCCCCCCCCCCCCCCCCGCCCGGCCTCTTTTGTATCTCTCTCACATTCAACCTATGCCCTCTAGTTCTAGACTCCCCTACCTTTGGGAAAAGATGTTGACTGTCTACCTTATCGATGCTCCTCATTATTTTATTGACCTCTAGAAGATCACTCCTAAGCCTCCAACGCTCCAGGGAAAGAAGTCCCGGCCTATCCAGCCTCTCCTTATAACTCAGACCATCAAGCCCTGGTCGCATCCTCGTAAATCCCTTCTGCACTCTTTCTCGTTTAACATTATCCTTCCTATAATAGGGTGACCAGAACGGAACACAGTATTCCATGTGTAGTCTTACCAATGTCTTGTACAACTTCAACAGGACGTCCCAACACCTGTATTCAATATTCTGACCAATAAAGCCTAGCATGCTGAATGCCTTCTTCATCACCCTGTCCACCTTGGCTCCAACTTCAAGGAACTGTGAACCTGTACCCCTCGATCTCTTTGTCATATAGCTCTCCTCAACTCCCTACCATTAACTGAGTAGGTCCTGCCCTGATTTGATCTACCAAAATGCATCACCTCACATTCATCCAAATTAATCTCCATCTGCCATTCATCGGCCCATCGGCCCAATTGGTCAAGATCCTGTTGTAATCTTATATAACCTTCACTGTCCACTATCCCACCAATCTTGGTGTCATCTGCAAACTTGCTAACCATGCCTCCTACATTCTCATCCAAATCATTTACATATATAACAAATAACAGTGGACCCAGCACCGATCCCTGAGGCACACCGCTGGTCACAAGCCTCCAGTTTGAAAAACAACCCCCCACAACCACCCTTTGGCTTCGGTCGCCAAGCCAATTTGGTCTCCAATTGGCTACCTCACCCTGCATTCTGTGAGATTTAACCTTTTGCAACAACCTACCATGCAGTATCTTGTCAAAGGCCTTGCTAAAGTCCATGTAGACAACGTCGACTGCACTGCCCTCATCTACCTTCTGGGTTACCCCTTCAAAAAACCCAAATCAAATTAGTGAGACCTGACGTTCCCCTTACAAAGCCATGCTGACTTTCCCTAATTAGTCCTGGCCAGTCAAAATGCCTGTAGATCCTGTCCCTCAGAATACCTTCTAACAACTTACCCACTACAGAAGTCAGGCTAACTGGTCGGTAGTTCCAACCTTATCCCTACAGCCCTTCTTAAACAAGGGCACAACATTTGCTGATCTCCAATCTTCAGGCACCTCTCCTGTGGCTGTCGATGACTCGAATATCTCAGCTCGGGGGCCGCCAATTTCCTCCCTCGCCTCCCACAACGTCCTGGGATACATTTCATCAGGTCCCGGGGATTTATCCACCTTGATCCGCTTTAATACCTCCAGCACCTCCTTCTCTATAATACGTCCACTCCTCAAGACATCACTTTTTATTTCCCCAATTTCCCTACCGATCGAACCTTTCTCAACAGTAAATACTGATGAGAAATATTCATTTAGGACCTCTCCCATCCCTTGTGAATCTGCACATGGATATCCTTGTTTATCCTTACGATAAACAAGAGCAGCACGGTAGCACAAGTGGCTTCACTGCGCCAGGGTCCCAGGTTCGATTCCCCGCTGGGTCTCTGTCTGTGTGGAGTCTGCACGTTCTCCCCGTGTCTGTGTTTCCTCCGGGTGCTCCGGTTTCCTCCCACAGACGAAGGACTTGCAGGTTAGGTGGATTGGCCGTGATAAATTGCCCTAAGTGATGGAAAGGGTAGAAGGGGTTATTGGGTTATGGGGATAGAGTGGAAGTGAGGGCTTAAGTGGGTTGATGCAGACTCGATGGGCCGAATGGCCTCCTTCTGCACTGTATTTTCTTAAGAGGCCCGACTCTCTCCCTCAGCACCCTTTTATCCTTTATGTATCTGTAAAAGCTCTTTAGATTTTCCCTTACCTCTGATGTGCGAAAACAAGTGAGGTGACAGAATCTTGGGGAATATTCCATTGGTGCACTGTCCAGTGATGAAGTGTTTCTCTATAATCTCCTTGCTTCAATTCTCCCCATCTGTGTATAAAGCCCATGTTGCCAGTCACCTTGATGATCAGTATGTGTGTTCTGTGAACTGTGCGTTACCTGAGGCCCGGGCTGTGGTGTAAGGTGGACTGTGGGTTACCTGAGGCCCCGGCAGTGGTGTAAGGTGGACTGTGGGTTACCTGAGGCTCCGGCTGTGGTGTAAGGTGGACTGTGGGTTACCTGAGGCCGGGCTGTGTGTAAGGTGGACTGTGGGTTACCTGAGGCTCGGGCTGTGGTGTAAGGTGGGCTATGGGTTACCTGAGGCTCGGGCTGTGGTGTAAGGTGGACTGTAGGTTCCCTGAGGCTCGGCAGTGGTGTAAGGTGGACTTGGTTACCTGAGTCTCCGGCAGTGGTGTAAGGTGGATTGTAGGTTACCTGAGGCTCGGGCTGTAGGTGGACTGTGGGTTACCTGAGGCCTTCGTGGACGTGGGTTACCTGAGTGCTCGGGCTGTGGTGTAAGGTGGACTGTGGGTTACCTGAGGCTCGGCTGTGGTGTAAGGTGGCTGTGGTTACCTGAGGCTCCGGCGGTGGTGTAAGGTGGACTGTAGGTTTACCTGAGGCTCCGGCAGTGGTGTAAGGTGGACTATGGTTACCTGAGGCTCCGGCTGTGTGTAAGGTGGCTGTGGGTTACCTGAGGCTCGGCTGTGGTGTAAGGTGGACTGTGGGTTACCTGAGGCTCCGGCAGTGGTGTAAGGTGGACTGTGGGTTACCTGAGGCCCCGGCTGTGGTGTAGGTGGACTGTGGTTACCTGAGGCCCGGGCTGTGGTGGAAGGTGGACTGTGGGTTACCTGAGGCTCCGGCTGTGGTGTAAGGTGGACTGTGGGTTACCTGGGGCCTCGGCAGTAGTGCAAGGTGGACTATGGGTTACTGAGGCTCGGCTGTGGTGTAAGGTGGACTGTGGGTTACATGAGGCTCCGGCTGTGGTGTAAGGTGGACTGTGGGTTACCTGAGGCTCCGGCTGTGGTGTAAGGTGGACTGTGGGTTACCTGAGGCCCCGGCTGTGGTGTAAGGTGGACTGTGGGTTACCTGAGGCCCCGGCTGTGGTGTAAGGTGGACTATGGGTTACCTGAGGCTCCGGCTGTGGTGTAAGGTGGACTGTGGGTTACCTGAGGCCCGGCAGTAGTGCAAGGTGGACTGCGGGTTACCTGAGGCCCCGGCAGTGGTGTAAGGTGGGCTATGGGTTACCTGAGGCTCCGGCTGTGGTGTAAGGTGGGCTATGGGTTACCTGAGGCTCGGGCAGTGGTGTAAGGTGGGACTGTGGTTACCTGAGGCCCCGGCAGTGGTGTAAGGTGGATTGTGGGTTACCTGAGGCCCCGGCAGTAGTGCAAGGTTGGACTGCGGGTTACCTGAGGCTCCGGCTGTGGTGTAGGTGGACTGGTGGGTTACCTGAGGCCCCGGCAGTAGTGCAAGGTGGACTGCGGGTTACCTGAGGCCCCGGCAGTGGTGTAAGGTGGGCTATGGGTTACCTGAGGCTCCGGCTGTGGTGTAAGGTGGGCTATGGGTTACCTGAGGCTCGGGCAGTGGTGTAAGGTGGACTGAGGGTTCCCTGAGGCTCCGGCAGTGGTGTAAGGTGGACTGTGGGTTACCTGAGGCCCCGGCAGTGGTGTAAGGTGGACTGTGGGTTACCTGAGGCCCCGGCAGTGGTGTAAGGTGGATTGTGGGTTACCTGAGGCTCCGGCTGTGGTGTAAGGTGGTCTATGGGTTACCTGAGGCCCCGGCTGTGGTGTAAGGTGGACTGTGGGTTACCTGAGGCCCCAGCAGTGGTGTAAGGTGGGCTGTGGGTTACCTGAGGCTCGGGCAGTGGTGTAAGGTGGATTGTGGGTTACCTGAGGCTCGGGCAGTGGTGTAAGTTGGACTGTAGGTTACCTGAGGCTCCGGCAGTGGTGTAAGGTGGACTATGGCTTACCTGAGGCCCCGGCTGTGGTGTAAGGTGGACTATGGCTTACCTGAGGCCCCGGCTATGGTGTAAGGTGGACTATGGGTTACCTGAGGCTCGGGCTGTGGTGTAAGGTGGACTGTGGGTTACCTGAGGTTCCGGCTGTGGTGTAAGGTGGGACTGTGGGTTACCTGAGGCTCGAGCTGTGGTGTAAGGTGGACTGTGGGTTACCTGAGGCTCGGGCTGTGGTGTAAGGTGGGCTATGGGTTCCCTGAGGCCCCGGCAGTGGTGTAAGGTGGGCTATGGGTTCCCTGAGGCCCCGGCAGTGGTGTAAGGTGGACTGTAGGTTACCTGAGACTCGGGCAGTGGTGTAAGGTGGGCTGTGGGTTACCTGAGGCTCGGGCTGTGGTGTAAGGTGGGCTGTGGGTTACCTGAGGCCCCGGCAGTGGTGTAAGGTGGACTGTTGGTTACCTGAGGCTCCGGCTGTGGTGTAAGGTGGGCTGTGGGTTACCTGAGGCTCCGGCTGTGGTGTAAGGTGGACTATGGGTTACCTGAGGCCTCGGGCAGTGGTGTTAGGTGGATTGTAGGTTACCTGAGGCCCCGGCTGTGGTGAAAGGTGGACTGTGGGTTACCTGAGGCCCCGGCAGTGGTGTAAGGTGGACTGTGGGTTACCTGAGGCCCCGGCTGTGGTGTCAGGTGGACTGTGGGTTACCTGAGGCTCCGGCTGCGGTGTAAGGTGGACTGTGGGTTACTTGAGGCTCCGGCAGTGGTGTAAGTTGGACTGTGGGTTACCGGAGGCCTCAGGCAGTGGTGTAAGGTGGATTGTAGGTTACCTGAGGCCCCGGCTGTGGTGAAAGGTGGACTGTGGTTTACCTGAGGCTCCGGCTGTGGTGTAAGGTGGACTGTGGGTTACCTGAGGCTCCGGCTGTGGTGTAAGGTGGACTGTAGGTTACATGAGGCCCCGGCAGTGGTGTGAGGTGGACTGTGGGTTACCTGTGGCCCCGGCAGTGGTGTAAGGTGGACTGTGGGTTACCTGAGGCCCCGGCTGTGGTGTAAGGTGGACTATGGGTTACCTGAGGCTCGGGCTGTGGTGTAAGGTGGATTATGGGTTACCTGAGGCTCGGGCAGTGGTGTAAGGTGGACTGTAGGTTACCTGAGGCTCCGGCAGTGGTGTAAGGTGGACTGTGGGTTCCCTGAGGCCCCGGCAGTGGTGTAAGGTGGACTGTAGGTTACCTGAGGCTCCGGCAGTGGTGTAAGGTGGGCTGTGGGTTACCTGAGGCTCCGGCAGTGGTGTAAGGTGGACTGTGGGTTTCCTGAGGCTCGGGCTGTGGTGTTAGATGGACTATGGGTTACCTGAGGCTCCGGCTGTGGTGTAAGGTGGACTGTGGGTTCCCTGAGGCCCCGGCAGTGGTGTAAGGTGGACTGTGGGTTACCTGAGGCCCCGGCAGTGGTGTAAGGTGGACTGTGGGTTACCTGAGGCCCCGGCAGTGGTGTAAGGTGGACTATGGGTTACCGGAGGCTCGGGCTTTGGTGTAAGGTGGACTGTGGGTTACCTGAGGCCCGGGCTTTGGTGTAAGGTGGGCTGTGGGTTACCTGAGGCTCCGGCTGTGGTGTAAGGTGGACTGTGGGTTACCTGAGGCCCCGGCAGTGGTGTAAGGTGGACTATGGGTTACCTGAGGCTCCGGCTGTGGTGTAAGGTGGACTGTGGGTTACCTGAGGCTCCGGCCGTGGTGTAAGGTGGACTGTGGGGTACCTGAGGCCCCGGCAGTGGTGTAAGGTGGACTGTGGGTTACCTGAGGCCCTGGCTGTGGTGTAAGGTGGACTATGGGTTACCTGAGGCTCGGGCAGTGGTGTAAGGTGGATTGTGGGTTACCTGAGGCTCGGGCAGTGGTGTAAGTTGGACTGTAGGTTACCTGAGGCTCCGGCAGTGGTGTAAGGTGGACTATGGCTTACCTGAGGCCCCGGCTGTGGTGTAAGGTGGACTATGGCTTACCTGAGGCCCCGGCTGTGGTGTAAGGTGGACTATGGGTTACCTGAGGCTCGGTCTGTGGTGTAAGCTGGACTGTGGATTACCTGAGGTTCCGGCTGTGGTGTAAGGTGGACTGTGGGTTACCTGAGGCTCGAGCTGTGGTGTAAGGTGGACTGTGGGTTACCTGAGGCTCGGGCTGTGGTGTAAGGTGGGCTATGGGTTCCCTGAGGCCCCGGCAGTGGTGTAAGGTGGACTGTAGGTTACCTGAGGCTCGGGCAGTGGTGTAAGGTGGGCTGTGGGTTACCTGAGGCTCGGGCTGTGGTGTAAGGTGGGCTGTGGGTTACCTGAGGCCCCGGCAGTGGTGTAAGGTGGACTGTGGGTTACCTGAGGCTCCGGCTGTGGTGTAAGATGGGCTGTGGGTTACCTGAGGCTCCGGCTGTGGTGTAAGGTGGACTATGGGTTACCTGAGGCCTCGGGCAGTGGTGTATGGTGGATTGTAGGTTACCTGAGGCCCCGGCTGTGGTGAAAGGTGGACTGTGGGTTACCTGAGGCCCCGGCAGTGGTGTAAGGTGGACTGTAGGTTACCTGAGGCTCGGGCTGTGGTGTAAGGTGGACTGTGGGTTACCTGAGGCCCCGGCTGTGGTGTAAGGTGGACCGTGGGTTACCTGAGGCTCCGGCTGTGGTGTAAGGTGGACTGTGGGTTACCTGAGGCTCGGGCTGTGGTGTAAGGTGGACTGTGGGTTACCTGAGGCTCGGGCTGTGGTGTAAGGTGGACTGTGGGTTACATGAGGCTCCGGCAGTGGTGTAAGGTGGACTGTGGGTTACCTGAGGCCTCAGGCAGTGGTGTAAGGTGGATTGTAGGTTACCTGAGGCCCCGGCTGTGGTGAAAGGTGGACTGTGGGTTACCTGAGGCTCCGGCTATGGTGTAAGGTGGACTGTGGGTTACCTGAGGCCCCGGCAGTGGTGTGAGGTGGACTGTGGGTTACCTGAGGCCCCGGCAGTGGTGTAAGGTGGATTATGGGTTACCTGAGGCTCCGGCTGTGGTGTAAGGTGGACTGTAGGTTACCTGAGGCCCCGGCAGTGGTGTAAGGTGGACTGTGGGTTACCTGAGGCCCCGGCTGTGGTGTAAGGTGGACTATGGGTTACCTGAGGCTCCGGCTGTGGTGTAAGGTGGACTGTGGGTTCCCTGAGGCCCCGGCAGTGGTTTAAGTTGGACTGTGGGTTACCTGAGGGCCCGGCAGTGGTGTAAGGTGGGCTGTGGGTTACCTGAGGCCCCGGCAGTAGTGTAAGGTGGACTGTGGGTTACCTGAGGCTCCGGCTGTGGTGTCAGGTGGACTGTAGGTTACCTGAGGCTCGGGCTGTGGTGTAAGGTGGACTGTGGGTTACCTGAGGCCCCGGCAGTGGTGTAAGGTGGACTGTGGGTTACCGGAGGCTCGGGCTGTGGTGTAAGGTGGACTGTGGGTTACCTGAGGCCCGGGCAGTGGTGTAAGGTGGGCTGTGGGTTACCTGAGGCTCCGGCTGTGGTGTAAGGTGGACTCTAGGTTACCTGAGGCCCCGGCAGTGGTGTAAGGTGGACTATGGGTTACCTGAGGCTCCGGATGTGGTGTGAGGTGGACTGTGGGTTACCTGAGGCTCCGGCCGTGGTGTAAGGTGGACTGTGGGTTACCTGAGGCCCCGGCAGTGGTGTAAGGTGGACTGTGGGGTACCTGAGGCCCCGGCAGTGGTGTAAGGTGGACTGTGGGTTACCTGAGGCCCTGGCTGTGGTGTAGGTGGACTGTGGGTTACCTGAGTCTCCGGCAGTGGTGTAAGGTGGACTGTGGGTTACCTGAGGCCCCGGCAGTGGTGTAAGGTGGACTGTGGGTTACCTGAGGCCCCGGCAGTGGTGTAAGGTGGACTGTGGGTTTCCTGAGGCTCGGGCTGTGGTGTAAGGTGGACTGTGGGTTACCTGAGGCCCCGGCAGTGGTGTAAGGTGGACTGCGGTTTACCTGAGGCCCCGGCAGTGGTGTAAGGTGGATTATGGGTTACCTGAGGCTCCGGCTGTGGTGTAAGGTGGTCTGTGGTTTACCTGAGGCTCCGGCTGTGGTGTAAGGTGGACTGTGGGTTACCTGAGGCCCCGGCAGTGGTGTAAGGTGGACTGTGGGTTACCTGAGGCCCCGGCAGTGGTGTAAGGTGGATTATGGGTTACCTGAAGCCCCGGCAGTAGTGTGAGGTGGGCTGTGGGTTACCTGAGGCTCCGGCAGTGGTGTAAGGTGGACTGTGGGTTCCCTGAGGCCCTGGCTGTGGTGGAAGGTGGACTGTGGGTTACCTGAGGCTCCGGCAGTGGTGTAAGGTGGACTGTGGGTTACCTGAGGCCCCGGCAGTGGTGTAAGGTGGACTGTGGGTTACCTGAGGCTCCGGCAGTGGTGTAGGTGGACTATGGGTTACCTGAGGCCCCGGCCGTGGTGTAAGGTGGACTATGGGTTACCTGAGGCTCCGGCAGTGGTGTAAGGTGGACTGTGGGTTCCCTGAGGCTCCGGCAGTGGTGTAAGGTGGACTGCGGGTTACCTGAGGCCCTGGCTGTGGTGTAAGGTGGACTGTAGGTTACCTGAGGCTCCGGCAGTGATGTAGGACCGTAGCGAGCTCCTGGAGGCCCTCAGGCCCAATGCAGCAATGGCTGATGTTAACCTCCTCGATGCCACCCAGGGGTGTGAGGGCGGTGGCCAAGGTGGAGCAATCCACTGGACAGAGTCGGAGAGCATTGCCCGGCTCCTTGGAGTCACCCAGGGTGATTCTGCTCATCTGCAACAAGTTGGTGTTGTGGGTCTCTGACATCAGATACATGGTGTCCAGCAGCCTCCTCTTGGCAACGACAGACTCAATGTTCCTGAGCTGCCGACCGCCCGTACCCACGGAGATAATGTCCGTCTGACTGGTGCTGGGATGACCGGCTGATCCACCAGGGGCTCCGCAGAATACCTCTGCTGAGGGAAGAATAAAACATCCTCACACCGAGAACATCTCTGAACTCATGTCGACAAACATCTTCAAAGACAACTCCTATCATGACAACCCTCCCTGTCTCTGTAACCTCTTCCAGTGCCTAAAACCCTCCCTATCTCTGTAATCTCCAGCCCCTACAACCCACCCTATCTCTGTAACATCCTCCAGCCCCTACAACCCTCTCTATCTCTGTAACCTCCTCCAGCCCCGACACCCCTCCCTATCTCTGTAACCTCCTCCAGCCCCTACACCCCTCCCTATCTCTGTAACCTCCTCCAGCCCCTACAACCCTGCCTATCTCTGTAACCTCCTCCAGCCCCTACAACCCTCCCTATCTCTGTAACCTCCTCCAGCCCCAATAACCCTCCCTATCTCTGTAACCTCCTCCAGCCCCTACAACCCTCCCAATCTCTGTAACCTCCTCTAGTCCCTACAACCCTCCCTATCTCTGTAACCTCCTCCAGCCCCTACACCCCTCCCTATCTCTGTAACATCCTCCAGCCCCCTACAATCCTCCCTATCTCTGTAACCTCCTCCAGCCTGACAACCCTCCCTATCACTGTAACCTCCTCCAGTCCTAACAACCCTCCCTATCTCTGTAACATCCTGCTGCCCCTACAACCCTCTCTATCTCTAATTGCGTTACTGCAATTAGTTCCCTTTTTTGGCCTTGGCGACTTTCAGAAACCCTCCAGGATGTTGAACGCCTCGTCTGAACGCCCCTTGAACCTTCTCTTCGCCCAGAACTGGCCCTCGGGGGCTGGGGGGAGGGGGGGGGGGGCACGGTGGTTTCGTGATCACTGATCTAATAATTCAGACACCCAGGGTCATGTTGTCGGGTACCTGGGTTTGAATCCCACCATGGGCAGATAGGTAACAAACGCTGACGTAGCCAGCGGCGCCCACAAATAAGTTTAAAAATCCTCCGTGTTTTTCTCTTTCTGCGCTAACTATGTTTGACCGCTGAGTCTATGGACTAGACGCAGAGACTGGGACAAGCAGCAACCTGCAAGATCCCCCTCCAAGTCACTCACCGCCCCGACTTGGAAATATATCGGGGGTCTCTTCACAGATTACTGTGTGAAGTTAAAGCATCTTTCGCTTTAGCAAGTCGTGTCTTGAGCTGGATAGAAAGCTGATTAGCAGACAAGAAGCAAAAGGTTGGGATAAATGGGTCTTTTTATATTTGGCAGACAGTGACTAGTGGGGTACCACGGGGATCTGTGCCGGACCCCAGCTGTTCACATTATAGATTAATGATTTAGATGAGGGAACTAAATGTGTTATTTCCAAATTTGCTAATCAGACAAAGTTGGGTGGGAGGGTGAGCTGTGAGGAGGATGCAGAGATGCTTTAGAGGGATTTGGACCGGCTGAATGAGTGGGCGCATGCATGGCAGATGCAGCATAATGTGGATAAATGTGAGGTTATCCACTTGGGTCGCAAAAATAGGAAGGCGGATTATTATTTGAATGGGTGTAAATTGAGAGAGGTGGCTACGCAGCGAGACCTTGGTGTCCTCGTGCATCAGTCGCTGAAAGTGAGCGCGCAGGTACAGCAGGCAGTGAAGAAGGCAAACGGGATGTTGGCCATCATAGCCAAGGGGCGCGATTCTCTCATATGGGGAGAAATCGTAAGGCTGGCGTCAAATTCGGGCGGGTTTGACGCCAGCCCCCCCCCTTCCCGACCGGATACCGATTCTGGTCCCCGATCGGGGCTAGCAGCCCGCTGCCGTAAACTCCGGCATCGCGGGCTTAACGAATTTCGTTAAGCCCGCTTGCCCGAGTTAGCGCCGGCTGACGTATCATATGACGTCAGCCGCGCATGCGCGGATTGGAAGACTCCAACCCGCGCATACGCGGATGATGTCATCGCACATTTGCGCGAAACCCGCGCATGCGCGGGCCGGGATGCCCCTCAGTCGCCCCGCAAAGTGATACAGCGGGGTGGCGGAGGGACAAAGAGTGCGCGGGCATCGGACCCGCTGCCCGCGATCGGTGGGCACCGATCGCGGGCCCATGGCACCCTTGGCACGGCCGTGGTACTGCCGTGTCAATCGGTGCCATGGTTTTAAAAATCGGGACTTTACGGCCGTTTTTATGAACGGCCAGACCAGGTGTGTTTGCCGTTCGTAAAAACAGCCGTAAAGGGCTGGGAACTCGGCCCATCGAACAGCTGAGAATCGCTGCCGGCCGTAAAAAAACGGCGGCAGCGATTCGTATCGGTAGTCAGGCGTGGGGGGAGGGAGAATAGCGGGAGGGCGTCGGACTAGCGTGGCCGTAAAATTTTACAAGCCACGCTATTCTCCGCACCGTCGGGAGTGTGGAGAATCGCGCCCAAAGGATTAGAGTACAGGAATAGGGATGTTTTACTGCAATTGTATAGAGCATTGGTGAGATCACACCTGGAGTATTGTGCGCCGGTTTGGTGTCCTTATCTGAGGAAGGATATTCTTGCTCTCGAGGGAGTGAAGGTTTACCAGGCTGATTCCTGGGCTGGCGGGACTGTCATACGATATATGGTTCGGATTATATTCATTGGAGTTTAGAAGAGTGAGGGGGGATCTCATAGAAATTGACAAAATTCTAACAGGATTGGACAGGGTAGTTTCAGAAAGAATGTTCCCGTTGGTGGGGGAGTCCAGAACTAGGGGTCATAGAACATAGAACAGTACAGCACAGAACAGGCCCTTCGGCCCTCGATGTTGTGCCGGGCATTGTCCGAAACCAAGATCAAGCTATCCCACTCCCTGTCGTTCTGGCTCCATTTGCCTATCCAATAACCGCTTGAAAGTTCCTAAAGTGTCCGACTCCACTATCACAGCAGGCAGTCCATTCCACACCCTAACCACTCTCTGAGTAAAGAACCTACCTCAGACATCCCTTCTATATCTCCCACCCTGAATCTTATAGTTATGCCCCCTTGTAACAGCTACATCCACCTGAGGAAATAGTCTCTGAACGTCCACTCTATCTATCCCCCTCATCATCTTATAAACCTTGATTAAGTCGCCTCTCATCCTCCTCCGCTCCAAAGAGAAAATCCCTCGCTCCCTCAACCTTTCCTCATAAGACCAATCCTGCAAACCAGGCAGCATCCTGGTAAATCTCCTTTGTACCCTTTCCAATGCTTCCACATCATTCCTACAATGAGGTGACCAGAACTGCACACAATACTCCAAATGTGGTCTCACCAGGGTCATGTATAATTGCAGCGTAACCCCGCGGCTCTTAAACTCAAGCCCCCTGTTAATAAATGCTAACACACTGTAAACCTTCTTCACAGCTCTATCCACTTGAGTGGCAACCTGCAGAGATCTGTGGACATGAACCCCAAGGTCTCTCTGTTCCTCCACATTCCTCAGAACCCTGCTGTTGACCCTGTAATCCGCATTCAAATGTATTCGACCAAAATGAATCACCTCGCACTTTCTGGCTTAAACTCCATCTGCCATTTTCCGGCCAAGCTCTGCATCCTATCAATGTCTCTTTGCCGCCTACAACAGCCCTCCACTTCATCCGCTACTCCACCAATCTTGGTGTCATCAGCAAACTAACTGACCCACCCTTCACCCCCCTCCTCCAAGTCATTGATAAAAATCACAAATAGCAGAGGACCCAGCACTGATCCCTGTGGTACGCCACTGGTGACTGGTCTCCAGTCTGAACATTTTCCATCCACCACCACCCTCTGTCTTCTATGTGACAGCCAGTTACTTATCCAATTGGCCAAATTTCCCTCTATCCCACACCTCCTTACTTTCTTCATGAGCCGACCATGAGGAACCTTATCAAACGCCTTACTAAAATCCATGTATACGAATTTGCGGGTCAGATCAAGGAAAACCCCAAGGCTTTTTATTTTTACGTGAGAAATAAAAGAATGACCAGGGTGAGGGTAGGGCCAGTCAAGGGCAGTAGTGGGAACTTGTGCATGGAGTCAGAAGAAATAGGAGAGGCGTTGAATGAATACTTTTCTTCAGTGTTCACCAAGGAGAGGGGCCTTGTTTTTGAGGATGAGAATGTGATACAGGCGGGTAGGCTGGAAGAAGGAGATGTTCTGAGGAAGGATTTATGAGCAATTTTGAAAAACCTGAGGGTCGAAAAGTTCCCTGGGCCAGATGGGATATATCCAAGGATTCTTTGGGAGGCAAGGGATGAGATTGCAGAGCCTTTGGCTTTGATCTTTGGGTCCTCACTGTCCACGGCGATAGTGCCAGAGGACTGGAGAGAGGTGAATGTTGTTCCTCTGTTCAAGAAAGGGAATAGGAATGACCCTGGTAACTATAGGCCGGTTAGTCTTACTTCGGTGGTCGGTAAGTTAATGGAAAAGGTCCTGAAGGATAGGATTTATGACCGTTTGGAAAGATGCAGCTTAATCCGGGATAGTCAACACGGATTAGTGAAGGGTAAGTCTTGCCTCACGAATTTGATTGAATTCTTTGAGGAGGTAACTAAATGTGTCGATGAAGGTAGAGCAGTTGATGTCGTATACATGGATTTTAGTAAGGTGTTTGGTAAGCTTCCCCATGGTCGGCTCATGAAGAAAGTAAGGAGGTGTGGGATAGAGGGAAATTCGGCCAATTGGGTCATAGTTTGAGGATAAGGGGTAAACCTTTTAGGACTGAGGTGAGAAGAAATGACTTCACCCAGAGAGCGGTGACTCTGTGGAATTTACTGCCACAGAAAGTAGTTCAGGCCAAAACGTTGTGTAATTTACAGATGGAATCAAGATGGTTCTTGGGGCTAAAGGGATCATGGGATATGGGGAGAAGGCGGGATCGGGGTATTGAACTTGATCAGTATAACGAATGGCGGAGCAGGTTCGAAGGGCTGAATGGCCCCTCCTGCTTCTATTTTCTACGTTTCTATGTCACTGGGTCAAAATGCTGGCACTCCCTCCCGAACAGCACCGTGGGTGTCCCTGTGGGACAGCAGCGGTTCACGAAGGTGGCTGACCGCCATCTTCCCGAGGAGCAATTCAGGATGGGCGATTCCATTCTAGTCGAGCCGGCGACACCCACAACCCAAGGTTGAATTTCGCAAAATCGTTCTCCTCAGAGCAGATCAGGGCGAAGGGGAGACGTTCAAAAGCAGGAGGGTTTATCTCGCTGTTGGGGGGGGAGGGGAGGGGAGGAGTGTTTCCAAGAAGGTTCAGTAACCACAGGGACACAGCTTGAAGATAATTAGCAAATCAAGTCCCACCACCTTTTGTGGAGCAAGTTGTTGGGATCTGGGAGGCGTTACTCAAAAGGGCCGAGGAAGCAGTTGCGATGCCAACTTCCGGAATGGGAATTGGAAGGGACTGAAACTTTGGAATACTTGGGAATGGTGAGGGTTATTTAATTACCCCTTTCAACCGTATCCTTCAGCAAGTCCTGCAGATTCTTCTTCACGTCGCACAATCTGGTCAAGAAGTTGCCCATGCTTTCTCCCAGGGTCTTATCCCTTTCCTTCAACATCTTCAGGAGGTTCCTTGAAGGTTCCTCCCTCTCTTTCATCTCCGTCCCCGGCTGCAATTCCTGAAAGCACAGAGGATGACATTGAGCCTGCAGCGCAGAGGCCGACCACTCGGCCCGTCTACTGGTCTTCCTGCTCCAAACCGAGCCTCTTCGTCGCACGCCACCGACATCACCTCCAATCCCGCTCTTCCGACTTCCCCCACCCCGGTAAACGTACATCCGCGCTGTTCACCCCTCAACCACTCCCAGTGGGAACGAGTTCCACTTACTCACCGCCCTCTGGCTGGGTGAAGAACTTGAAATTGAATATGTTCGCGATTCCAGTGCACTCAAAACTGCCCCCCCCCCCCCCCCCCCCCCCCCCCCCCCCCCCCCCCATCCTCCGCGGGGATCACGTCCGCGCCGAGCCTCCTACCGTTTCATTTTTCGGGTCAACCGGTTCGGGCCCAGGGTTGACCCCGATTGGGGTCGGGAGGGGCAGGGGTCAAGGGGCACTCAGGCTACTAGTGTGGGGAAAGTAACCACGGGCGAAACAGCTAACTGGCACTACGTGCCACCCCGCCACCCACTACCTGGTCGAGCAAGCCACTTTTTTTACCCACTTGATTAGAAATAAAAATGATTGCGGGGCAGCACCGACATCGACAATTCGGACACCTCAGTTTTTCGAGGGAAGCAGGCACCTGCCTCTTACATCGATGGCAGTTTTGGGCTCAACGACAAGTTCTTTGTCAAATTATTTCACCAGTCTTGTGGGCGCCGCTGTTTGGGCCCAGCTCTTGTTGACCATGCCTGATTGGCCTTTGAACTGAGCGTCTTGTCTGGGCCATTTCAGGCTGGCTGTTAATGGTCAACCCCATCGAGGTGTGGGTTCTGGAGTCACGTGTAGGCCAGACCTGGGGGTAAGGACGGCAGATTTCCCTCCCTGGTGAACCAGATGGGTCTGACAACAATCGACGATGATTTCAGAGTTGATTCCAGATTTTATTGATTTGAATCTGATCTCCCCCCCTGGCTCTTCGAATTGCAAATTAGCACTGCTAATTCGAACCCAAAAAAATGACATAACTGAGCGCCGCTTGTCACGTTCATGATCTCGATCCAGCATTGGCTAACTATGCCTTGCCCAATTCATCGAATTATCTCAATTCCAGACCACAAGGATCTGTTCTGGGGCCGTTGCTGTTTGTCATTTTTATAAATGACCTAGAGGAGGGCGCAGAAGGATGGGTGAGTAAATTTGTAGACGACACTAAAGTCGGTGGAGTTGTAGACAGTGCGGAAGGATGTTGCAGGTTACAGAGGGACATAGATAAGCTGCAGAGCTGGGCTGAGAGGTGGCAAATGGAGTTTAATGTGGAGAAGTGTGAGGTGATTCACTTTGGAAAGAATAACAGGAATGCGGAATATTTGGCTAATGGTAAAATTCTTGGTAGTGTGGATGAGCAGAGGGATCTCAGTGTCCATGTACATAGATCCCTGAAAGTTGGCACCAAGGTTGATACGGTTGTGAAGAAGGCCTATGGTGTGTTGGCCTTTATTGGTAGAGGGATTGAGTTCCTGAGCCATGAGGTCATGTTGCAGTTGTACAAAACTCTGGTACGGCCGCATTTGGAGTATTGCGTACAGTTCTGGTCGCCTCATTATAGGAAGGACGTGGAAGCTTTGGAACGGGTGCAGAGGAGATTTACCAGGATGTTGCCTGGTATGGAGGAAAAATCTTATGAGGAAAGGCTGATGGACTTGAGGTTGTTTTCGTTAGAGAGAAGAAGGTTAAGAGGTGACTTAATAGAGGCATACAAAATGATCAGAGGGTTAGATAGGGTGGACAGCGAGAGCCTTCTCCCGCGGATGGAGGTGGATAGCACGAGGGGACATAGCTTTAAATTGAGGGGTAATAGATATAGGACAGAGGTCAGAGGTGGGTTTTTTACGCAAAGAGTGGTGAGGCCGTGGAATGCCCTACCTGCAACAGTAGTGAACTCGCCAACATTGAGGGCATTTAAAAGTTTATTGGATAAGCATATGGATGATAAGGGCATAGTGTAGGTTAGATGGCCTTTAGTACAGGCCGAAGGGCCTGTACTGCGCTGTATCGTTCTATGTTCTATGTTCTAATTTTCACGTTTTACCTATTTGTTTTATTCTTCAGTTACGGAAAGTGGGTGTCGCTGCCCATTCCTAATTGCCCCTTGAGAAGGTGGGGGTGAGCCGTCTTCTTGACCCGCTGCAGTCCCTGACGTGTAGGTACACCCACTGTGCTGTTAGGGAGGGAGTTCCAGGATTTTGCCGCCAGCGACAGTGAAGGAACGGCCGATATATTTCCCAGTCAGGGTGGGGAGTGACTTGGAGGGGAACTTCCAGGTGGTGGGGGTTCCCAGGTATCTGCTGCTCTTGTCCCTCTAGATGGTAGAGGTCGTGCGTTTGGAAGGTGCTGCCTGAGGAGCCTTGGTGACATTGCCGTCAATGATCCAAACTTAGCATTGTCATGAAATGCCAACCCACAATAACAATAAATTAATAATTAATAACAATAGTTAATAATGTGGGCAGCACGGTAGCACAGTGGTTAGCACTGCTGCCTCACAGCGCCAGGGTCCCAGGTTCGGTTCCCCGCTTGGGTCACTGTCTGTGCGGAGTCTGCACGTTGTCACCGTGTCTGCGTGGGTTTCCTCCGGGGGCTCCGGTTTCCTCCCACAGACCAAAGATGTGCAGGTTGGCTGGATTGGCCAAAGGTTGGATGGGGTTACAGGGTTATGAGGATAGAATGGAGCAGTGGGCCTAAGTCCAGTGGTCTTTCAGGGGGTCGATGCAGACTCGATGGGCTGAATGGCCTCCCCCTGCACTTCTATTGGCATTCTATGGTTCTATTCTGCATTGTCAAATCTGTCTTGACCATCATGCTAATTATCGCATCCAAGGCTGAACTGATTTGCATATCAATGTCACAGAGTTTCACAGCGCAGAAAGAGGCCGCTTGGCCCATCGTGTCTGTGCTGGCCATCAAGCCGGCCTATCTATTCTAATCTCATTTTCCAGCACTTGGTCAGCAGCCTTGTGCTCTATGGTTAATTCACCAAATTGCAGGGCAGCACCGTAGCAGAGTGGTTAGCACGGTTGCTTCACAGTTCCAGGGTTCCCAGGTTCGATTCCCGGCTCGGGTCACTGTCTGTGCGGAGTCTGCACGTTCTCCCCGTGTGTGCGTGGGTTTCCTCCGGGTGCTCCGGTTTCCTCCCACAGTCCAAAGATGTGCAGGTTAGGTGGATTGCCCATGCTAAATTGCCCTGAGCGTCCAAAAAGGTTGGATGGGGTTACTGGGTTACGGGGATAGGGTGGAGGTGTGGGCTTAATTTGTGCGCTCTTTCCAAGGGCCGGTGCAAACTCGATGGGCCGAATGGCCTCCTTCTGCACTGTAAATTCTATGTTCTATGATATGAATGCCAAATTAGCCAGATCATCAATGTCCTGAATGTATGAAGCTGCTCTATAATGCTAACTATCTCCATTCAGTGGTGCAAGGGAAGTGAATGTGCTATTGCCAAGTTTGCAGATGACAATAATAGGTGCGAAGAAAAGTGGTGAGGAAGGGTCTACAGAGAGGTAAAGACGGGTTAGGTGGGTGGGCAAAACGTGGCAGAGAGAAGGTAATGTAGTGAAATGTGAAGTGATGCACTTTGGTAGGAAGAATAAAGAAGCTGAATATTATTTAAATGGAGGGTACTTGCAGAAAGCTGCAAGCTGCAGAGTCTGAGAGGATGTTTCCCCGTGTGGGAGAGTCTGGGCCCAGAGGACAGAATCTCAGAGTGAGGGGAGATTCTGAGAGGATGTTTCCCCCGTGTGGGAGAGTCTGGGAGCAGAGGACAGAATCTCAGAGTGAGGGGAGATTCTGAGAGGATGTTTCCCCGTGTGGGAGAGTCTGGGACCAGAGGACAGAATCTCAGAGTGAGGGGAGATTCTGAGAGGATGTTTCCCCGTGTGGGAGAGTCTGGGAGCAGAGGGCAGAATCTCAGAGTGAGGGGAGATTCTGAGAGGATGTTTCCCCGTGTGGGAGAGTCTGGGCCCAGAGGGCAGTATCTCAGAGTGAGGGGAGATTCTGAGAGGATGTTTCCCCGTGTGGGAGAGTCTGGGCCCAGAGGACAGAATCTCAGAGTGAGGGGAGATTCTGAGAGGATGTTACCCCGTGTGGGAGGGTCTGGGAGCAGAGGACAGAATCTCAGAGTGAGGGGAGATTCTGAGAGGATGTTTCCCTGTGTGGGAGAGTCTGGGAGCAGAGGGCAGAATCTCAGAGTGAGGGGAGATTCTGAGAGGATGTTTCCCCGTGTGGGAGAGTCTGGGACCAGGGGACAGAATCTCAGAGTGAGGGGAGATTCTGAGAGGATGTTTCCCCGTGTGGGAGAGTCTGGGCCCAGAGGACAGAATCTCAGAGTGAGGGGAGATTCTGAGAGGATGTTTCCCCGTGTGGGAGAGTCTGGGAGCAGAGGGCAGAATCTCAGAGTGAGGGGAGATTCTGAGAGGATGTTTCCCCGTGTGGGAGAGTCTGGGAGCAGAGGACAGAATCTCAGAGTGAGGGGTCGCCCATTTCAGACAGAGATGAGGAGGAATTTCTTCTCTCAGAGGGGAGTGAATCTGTGGAATTCTTCACCGCAGAGAGCTGTAGAGGCTGGGCCATTAAGTAGGTTCAAGGCCGAGAGAGACAGATTGTTAATCAGTGAGGGGATCAAGGGTTATGGAGGGGAAAGTGGATTGAGGATTATCACATCAGATCAGTCATGATCCCATTGAATGGCGGAGCAGATTCGATGGGCCGAATAGCCTGTTTCTGCTCCTATGTCTGACGGCTTTATGCACAGCATACATTCAATTGTTTAAATGCAGCACGGCAGACCGTGCTGATGATCTCAGTCCAGAATGTTAGGTGTGTGAATGCATCGCTGCTCACTGTCCCAGGCGTGCGCACTGCTTACCTCCTGCTCCTGCCTGTGGAGTAACGCCTCCTCCAGCGGGGCACTGGTCAGTCTCTCCACGAAGCCGTCAGTGGCCAACAGGAGGCGCTGGCAGTAGAACCTGCTCACTCTGTACAGGTGCATGTCGGAGGAGCAGTCGTCAGTCCCTATTCCCTCGCCGATAAGATCTAGGGGGGGGGGGGGGGGAGATAAGCAGAAGAGTACAGTATAAAGCACGTTGCGGGGAGAATACAGTACAGGCAATACTCCCGAACCTTCAGACAGGACCCAGGCAGCACTTGGAGTGGGAAGCCAGAGTCAGCCTTGCTTGACGGAGACACAGGCTTCTGTAACGTTTAAGTCCTTTTGCTGTCGATTTAAATTCATTGGATCAAGGACTTCAAATTTCCACTGATTGCTTCCAAGTCTGACGTGCCAAAGGATAACTTGCATTTATATGGTGACTGTCATAACTTCATACCAGAGTATATCTCAGGCAACGAGTGGGTGTTGCTGGAAAGTTGCAGCCAATTTGCACGCGGGCAGATCGGAAACGCTGCAACGTGATAAACGAGAGGGTAGTCAATTTTCATTTATCGAAGTTGCTTCAACGTACCAACTGGTCAGGGCCCCAGGGGTAACTCACCTGGAATATTTCCCAGTGAGGCCTTCATTTTTCAGGGGACGGACAAGGCCTCAATTTATCACCTGGGGTGGGATTCACCGGCTGATCGAGGGTGGCAGAATTCTGTGCTCCACTGACAGCACAGACTTTCCCGTGGGTTTTCCGAAGGCAGAGGGCAGTTTCCATGGGAAATATGATTGGCAAGTGGCAGGAGTAGAGACTCCCGCCTCCAGAGAACGGCACGGCCAAATTCTCCGTTCTCACTACCAGCTGGACCAGAGCAGGCCAGAAACGGAGAGTCCCCGCCAATCTCGAATGAGGAAACTACGGCAGTGCAGCACTCCCTCAGTACTGACCCTCTGACAGTGCGGCACTCCCTCAGTACTGACCCTCTGACAGTGTAGCACTCCCTCAGTACTGACCCTCTGACAGTGCAGCTGTCCCTCAGTACTGACCCTCTGACAGTGCGGCACTCCCTCAGTACTGGCCCTCTGACAGTGCAGCGCTCCCTCAGTACTGACCCTCTGACAGTGCAGCACTCCCTCAGTACTGACCCTCTGACAGTGCGGCACTCCCTCAGTACTGGCCCTCTGACAGTGCAGCACTCCCTCAGTACTGACCCTCTGACAGTGCAGCACTCCCTCAGTACTGACCCTCTGACAGTGCAGCACTCCCTCAGTACTGACCCTCTGACAGTGCGGCACTCCCTCAGTATTGGCCCTCTGACAGTGCAGCACTCCCTCAGTACTGACCCTCTGACAGTGCAGCACTCCCTCAGTACTGACCCTCTGACAGTGCAGCGCTCCCTCAGTACTGACCCTCTGACAGTGCGGCACTCCCTCTGTACTGAATTGTGTCTGGAATGTTGCCCTACATTCCCGGTGGGGTATAAATGTAAGTTATTGCTCTCTGACCTTCCTGTGGTGGACGCGTGTCTGTGTTCCGCTCCCCCATGGGTAGGTCCTCTTCCTTGACCTCACAGCATAGAAGTTGTCTCGTCTCATCACCAAACTCTGCTCCAGGTCCATCGTTGTCTCTGTGGCTGATGGGAAGTACCCTGAGACTGGTCAATCCATCTTCCATTTGATCTCCACCACCTGAAATAATACAAATACAATACAAATATACCAACAAGTATAATACAAATATACCAACTGGAATCAGGAGGAGGCCATTCGGCCCATCAAGTCTGCTTCCATTCATTGAGTCCATGACCTCTCTCATTTGATAATCCTCAGTTCCCCTTTCCTGCCTTATCGCCACGACCAAAGACCGCAACTCCTCTCATTTTTAAACCGTGAAACTAGTTCTGGATTCTCCCAGAATCAGGGCCTCACAGGGCCCAGGGCCTCACGGTAGCATGGTGGTTAGCATCAATGCTTCACAGCTCCAGGGTCCCAGGTTCGATTCCCGGCTGGGTCACTGTCTGTGCGGAGTCTGCACGTCCTCCCCGTGTGTGCGTGGGTTTCCTCCGGGTGCTCCGGTTTCCTCCCACAGTCCAAAGATGTGTGGGTTAGGTGGATTGGCCATGCTAAATTGCCCGTAGTGTAAGATTAAGGGGGGGATTGTTGGGTTACGGGTATACGGGTTACGTGGGTTTAAGTAGGGTGATCATTGCTCGGCACAACATCGAGGGCCGAAGGGCCTGTTCTGTGCTGTACTGTTCTATGTACATGATTTGGAGTTGGGGACCAAGGGCAATGTGTCCAAGTTTGCAGACGACACTAAGATGAGTGGTCAAGCGAAAAGTGCAGAGGATACTGGAAGTCTGAAGAGGGATTTGGATAGGTTAAGTGAATGGGCTAGGGTCTGGCAGATGGAATACAATGTTGACAAATGTGAGGTTATCCGTTTTGGTAGGAATAACTGCAAACGGGATTATTATTTAAATGGTAAAATATTAAAACATGCCGCTGTGCAGAGAGACCTGGGTGTGATCGTGCTGAGTCACAGAAAGTTGGTTTACAGGTGCAACAGGTGATTAAGAAGGCGAATGGAATTTTGTCCTTCATTGCTAGAGGGATGGAGTTTAAGACTAGGGAGGTTATGCTGCAATTGTGTAAGGTGTTAGTGAGGCCACACCTGGAGTATTGTGTTCAGATTTGGTCTCCTTACCTGAGAAAGGACGTACTGGCACTGGAGGGTGTGCAGAGGAGATTCACTAGGTTAATCCCAGAGCTGAAAGGGTTGGATTACGAGGAGAGGTTGAGTAGACTGGGACTGTACTCATTGGAATTTAGAAAGATGATGGGGGATCTTATGGAAACATATAAAATTATGAAGGGAATAGATAGGATAGATGCGGGCAGGTTGTTTCCATTGGCGGGTGAAAGCAGAACTAGGGGGCATAGCCTCAAAATAAGGGGAAGTAGATTTAGGACTGAGTTTAGGAGGAACTTCTTCACCCAAAGGGTTGTGAATCTATGGAATTCCTTGCCCAGTGAAGCAGTTGAGGCTCCTTCATTAAATGTTTTCAAGGTAAAGATAGATAGTTTTTTGAAGAATAAAGGGATTAAGGGTTATGGTGTTCGGGCCGGAAAGTGGAGCTGAGTCCACAAAAGATCAGCCATGATCTCATTGAATGGCGGAGCAGGCTCGAGGGGCCAGATGGCCTACTCCTGCTCCTAGTTCTTATGTTCTTCAGAGCGATCATCGTTCCACATACAACCGCTACCAGGAAATATTAGATACATTGATGGTCGTCATCCAAAATTGTACAGACTCTGGAGCAGTTCCTGAAGGCTGGTGGGTCGCAAATGTAACCCCCTGGTTTGAAAAGCGAGCTGGTATGAATAAAGGGGGGATTCCAGACCAGTCAGCCTGACATCAAGTGTGGGGAGGACGCTGGAGTCAATTATAAAAGGTGTGATAACAGGACATTTGGAAAGAATTAATGGGATTGGACAAAGCCAGCATGGGTTGATGAAAGACAAATCTACTGGGGTTTATTAAATTTTTATTATAATCTTTATTATTGACACAAGTCAGCTTACATTAACACTGCAATGAAGTTACTGTGAAAATCCCCTAGCCGCCACATTCCGGTGCCTGTTTGGGTACACCGAGGAAGAATTCAGAATGTCTAATTTACCTTTCTGGACTTGTGGGAGGAAACCGGAGCCCCTGGAGGAAACCCACGCAGACACGGGGAGAATGTGAAGATTCCGTGTCATGTTAGTTACACTGGTCTAACACTGGCTGCAACTGGATGCAGTTTAGATCAGAAAGATGCTCCAGACCTTGAAGTTAGTTCAATCAGGTTGATTGAACTAATAGCACAGTTAGCACAGTTCTCTGTGAGTTCGACTCTCTGCTAACCTAAGTGTGGTTACTCTGTCTGACTGAACCAGACTAGCTCTTAGCCACGTGCTGGAGGTGTGAGATTGTAACAACACCCTTGTCTGACTCTCTCGATGTTCATCAGTGGAAAGAGGTGGAGTGTGAGCGCCTCGTGTCATTTATAGTCAGATCCCACCCCTAAGTGTCCTGTCTGCTTATTGGCCATGTCCTGTTCTCCGTGTCCATGAGCCGTTTGTCTGTGTACCATTATGTGTGTGTCTGCATATCATGACATCTCCGCACAGACAGTGACCCAAGCCGGGAATCGAACCGGGGACCCTGGATCTGTGAAGCAACTGTGCTGCCCCATGGAGATGTAAATAGCGTAATAGATAAGGGAGAACCAGTGGATGCCGTCTATTTGGTCTTTCAGAGGCTTTTGATAAGATCCCTCGTAAGAGGTTAACTCACATGGGATAGCGGATCGAGGTTCCGTTGACAGACAGGAAACAGAGAGTGGGAATAAATGGGTCTTTTTTCAAATGGTAGGCAGTGACGAGTGGGTCCCACAGGGATCAGTACTGGGGCCCCAGCCATTCACAATATATAAATTTATATATAATTGACCTAAATGTGGGAGCCAAATGTAACATTACCAGGTTTGCTGACAACACAAAACTCGGCAGAATTATGAGTTGTGAGGAGGATTCAAGGTGATTGAGGCAAGTTGAGTGCGTGGGCAAGCGCATGGCAGATACAGTTCAACGTAGCTCAATGGGAAGGCATACCCTTTAGTGTGAAAACAGAAATGTCGAGTATTATTGAATTGGGGATGAAATGAAAATGAAAATGAAAATGGCTTATTGTCACGAGTAGGCCTCAATGAAGTTTACTGTGAAAAGCCCCTAGTCGCCACATTCCGGCACCTGTTCGGGGAGGCTGGTACGGGAATTGAACCCATGCTGCTGGCCTGCCTTGGTCTGCTTTAAAAGCCAGCGATTTAGCCCAATGTGCTAAACTAGCCCCTGGATATATTGGGAAGTACGGATGTACAGAGGGATTTGGGCGCCCTTGTGAAGCAGGAGAGGAAGGTGGCAAGCGCAATTAGGAAGGAAACTGGGGCGGAATTCTCTGACCCCCCGGGGTGTCGGAGAATCGCCCGGGTCCGGCGTCGATCCCGCCCCCGCCGTGTCCCAAATTCTCCGCCCCCCCCACCCGAGATTTGGCGGGGGAGGGAATCGCGCTGCGCTGGGAGTCGGGCCCCCCCGCGTCGATTTTCCAGCCCAAGATGGGCCGAAGTCCCGCCGCTGACAGGCCTTCCCCGCCGGCGGGAATCAAAGCACCTCTGGTACCGGTGGGATTGGCGGCACGGGTGGGCTCCGGGGTCCTGAAGGGGGGGGGGGGCGTGGGGCAATCTGACCCCGGGGGTGCCCCCACGGTGGCCTGGCCCGCGATCGGGGCCCACCAAGGAATATGGCATTGAGAATTCCGCACCTTTGGGGAGGCCTGACGCCGGAGTGGTTGACGCCACTCTGCTACGCCGGGACCCCTCGCCCCGCCGGGTAGGGAAGAATCCCGGCCCCGTTTCGTTGTCCTTCAAGGATAGGATTGGTTTGTTGTCGCGTGTACCAGGTTACAGCGGAAAGTATTGTTCTGCGTGGAGCTCAGAGAGATCATTTCGTAGTTGAAAAGAAAGAAAATACATAATAGGGCAAACAGGATTTGAGTTGGGAAGTAGGGATGTCTTACTGCAGCTATACAAGACCTTGGTGAGACCACAGCTGGAGTATTATGGGTAGTTCTGTTCTCCCGACCCAAGAAAGGACATAGTTGCCATCGAGGGAGTACAGCGGAGGTTCACTGGGCACATATCAGGGTTGGCGGAGCTGTCCTACGCTGAGAGCTTTGTTCGTCTGGGCTCGTCTTCACTAGAGTTTGGAAGGGTGAAAGGAGATCTGCTTGAACCATCTCGAACTCTAAACAGGGCTGGACAGACTAGACGGAGGGAGGATGTTTTTCCTGGGAATCTCGAACCAGGGGACCCAGTCTCAGGATACGGGATAGACCATTCAGGACTGGGATTGGGAGGTCCCGCGTCCGTTCACGACGGCGCGAACACTCTGCCTCCATTTCATAGAATCCCGCCCAAGGAATATGGCATTGAGATATGGGGTGGGTTTCCTCCGGGTGCTCCGGTTCCCTCCCACAGTCCAAAGATGTGCAGGTGGGGTGGATTGGCCGTGATCAATTGCTCCTTAGGGTCCAAAGAAATGCAGGTGAGGTGGGATTACGGGGACAGGGCGGAGGAGTGGGCCTAGGAAGAGTATTCTTTCGGAGGGCCGGTGCAGACACGATGGGCTGAATGGCCTCCTCCTGCTCCCATTTCCTACGATTCCATAGGAGCCCAGAGTGTCCAGCCTTTCCTCAGATGATAACCCGCCCATTCCTGGCAATTCCCGTCGTATTGACAACATTCCAAAGACCTGGATACAATTTACAGTTTAAAAGAAAAATAATCAGGCCAGCACTTATGGCCCGTCCCTAATTGCCGGATGAGAAGGAGGAGGGTGAGCCCCTCCCTGAACCGCTGCAGTCACTGAGTTGTAGGTACACCCGCAGTGCTGTTAGGGAGGGTGTTCCTTGTGGAGCACGGCAGCTTCAAGGGCCGTGTGAAACATTAGAATTAGAACATAGAACAGTACAGCACAGAACAGGCCCTTCAGCCCTCGATGTTGTGCCGAGCCATGATCACCCCACTCAAGCCCACATATCCACCCTATACCAGTAACCCAACAACCCCCCCCCCCCCCCATTAATCTTATTTTTTTAGGACACTAAGGGCCAATTTAGCATGGCCAATCCACCTAACCTGCACGTCTCTGGACTGTGGGAGGAAACCGGAGCACCCGGAGGAAACCCACGCACACACGGGGAGGACGTGCAGACTCCACACAGACAGTGACCCAAGCCGGGAATCGAACCTGGGACCCTGGAGCTGTGAAGCATTGATGCTAACCACAATGCTACCGTGCTGCCCCAAAACATTCTGCTGTGCCTCTCGAGTGGGCGAGGACTGCGGGGTTTCCACTCTCGGGGGGGGGGGGGGGGGGGGGGGGGGGGGGAAGCGATGAACCGCGTACGTTTATTTTTGCGAGAGCGGCCCAGTTTTGTGCTCAGCCGCAACACGGGTCGAGAAATCCGTCCGCAATTCTGACAGCTGAACCGCTCCAAAAGCCGCACGTCCCTTGACCCCCATCGGCCTCAGTAGCGGGAGGTCGATGGCGTCTCTGCACGCTTTCACGTGCGGTTATATTGGGGTGAACGTTTCCAACGGAAAGCAGGTACCCCAGGACGTATTATTCAGAGATACAGATCACTTCTCCATCCATCTTATTTCAGTTCGACTCTTGCTGGCCCAGGCTGTCTTATTGTGACGTTAATTTATGCGCAGCATACCAAAGCTAAAGTTCTCCGAAAGTTCCTCAATCCCGAGAGTTTCTGATAATCGACCGTCGGCCTCTCGTGGTTGTTTTTGCTCCAGTTTTGATCGAATGGACTGAATTTAAACTCTGACTCCGAAGGGATGGCATGGTGGCATTGTGGTCAACACTGCGCCCTCACAGCTCCCCGTGTCTGCGTGGGTTTCCTCCGGGTTATCTGGTTTCCTCCCACAGTCCAAACATGTGCAGGTTAGGTGAATAGGCCATGATCAATTGCCCCTTAGTGTTCAGGGATTTGCAGGTGAGGTAGGGTTAAAGGGATACGGTGAGGGATTGGGCCTAGTTACGGTGCCCACTCAGAAAGTCGGTGCAGACTCAATGTGCCTTTCACTATCTAGGGCACACCTCACAGCAGAGGATGAGGAGCCCAGGCCCGCCCAGTCTTATCTTCAAACCCCACAAGTTCCAGACTGAGGAACCTCCTTGGCCTCTGAGTAAGGCTTTCGGCATTCAGCATCACCATGCCAACCAACAGGCTAAAAGCTCACTGAATCTTCAGCTTCATTTTTAAATCCTCTGGAGATTCAAATCCCCAACAACATCCAACATGCCCACAGAAAGTTTCCACACAGGAGCGAGGCGAAAGTTAACTATTTTTCATTCAGTCATGTTCGGAGAGAAATAAATATTGGATCACAAGTCAAAACACAGAGACATGTACTGACCCTCTGACAGTGCAGCACTCCCTCAGTACTGACCCTCTGACAGTGCGGCACTCCCTCAGTACTGACCCTCTGACAGTGCAGCACTCCCTCAGTACTGACCCTCTGACAGTGCGGCACTCCCTCAGTACTGACCCTCTGACAGTGCAGCACTCCTTCAGTACTGACCCTCTCACAGTGCGGCACTCCCTCAGTACTGGCCCTCTGATAGTGCAGCACTCCCTTAGTGTTGACCCTCTGACAGTGCAGCACTATCTCAGTACTGACCCTCTGACAGTGCGGCACACCCTCAGTACTGACCCTCTGACAGTGCAGCACTCCCTCAGTACTGACCCTTCACAGTGCGGCACTCCCTCAGTACTGACCCTCTGACAGTGCAGCACTCCCTCAGTGTTGACCCTCTGACAGTGCAGCACTCCCTCAGCACTGACCCTCTGACAGTGCAGTACTCCCACAGTACTGACCCTCTGACAGTGCAGCACTCCCTCAGCACTGACACTCTGACAGTGCAGCACTCCCTCAGTACTGACCCTCTGACAGGGCAGCACTCCCTCAGTACTGAACCTCTGACGGTGCAGCACTCCCTCAGTACTGACCCTCTGACAGTGCAGCACTCCCTCAGTACTGACCCCCTGACAGTGCAGCACTCCCTCAGTACTGACCCTCTGACAGTGCAGCACTCCCTCAGTACTGACCCTCTGACAGTGCAGCCCTCCCTCATTACTGACACTCTGACAGGGCAGCACTCCCTCAGTACTGACCCTCTGACAGTGCGGCACTCCCTCAGTACTGACTCACTGACAGTGCAGTGCCCCCTCAGTACTGACCCTGTGACAGTGCAGCATTCCCTCAGTACTGACCCTCTGACAGCGCAGCACTCCCTCAGCACTGACCCTCTCACAGTGCAGCACTCCCTCAGTACTGACCCTCTGACAGTGCAGCACTTCCTCAGTACTGACCCTCTGACAGCGCAGCACTCCCTCAGCACTGACCCTCTCACAGTGCAGCACTCCCTCAGTACTGACCCTCTGACAGCGCAGCACTCCCTCAGCACTGACCCTCTCACAGTGCAGCCCTCCCTCAGTACTGACACTCTGACAGGGCAGCACTCCCTCAGTACTGACCCTCTGACAGCGCAGCACTCCCTCAGCACTGACCCTCTCACAGTGCAGCACTCCCTCAGTACTGACCCTCTGACAGCGCAGCACTCCCTCAGCACTGACCCTCTCACAGTGCAGCCCTCCCTCAGTACTGACACTCTGACAGGGCAGCACTCCCTCAGTACTGACCCTCTGACAGTGCAGCACTCCCTCAGTACTGACCCTCTGACAGTGCGGCACTCCCTCAGTACTGACCCTCTGACAGTTCAGCACCCCCTCAGTACTGACCCTCTGACAGTGCAGCACTCCCTCAGTACTGACCCTCTGATAGTGCAGCACTCCCTCAGTACTGACCCTCTGACAGCGCAGCACTCCCTCAGTACTGACCCTCTGACAGTGCAGCACTCTCTCAGTACTGACCCTCTGACAGTGCGGCACTTCCTCAGCACTAACCCTCTGACAGTGCGGCACTCCCTCAGTACTGACCCTCTGACAGTGCAGCACTCCCTCAGTACTGACCCTCTGACAGTGCGGCATTCCCTCAGTACTGACCCTCTGACTGCAGCACTCCCTCAGTACTGACCCTCTGACAGTGCAGCACTCCCTCAGTACTGACCCTCTGACAGTGCAGCGCTCCCTCAGTACTGACCCTCTGACAGTTCAGCACTCCCTCAGTACTGACCCTCTGACAGTGCAGCACTCCCTCAGTACTGACCCTCTGACAGTGCAGCACTCCCTCAGTACTGACCCTCTGACAGTGCAGCACTCCCTCAGTACTGACCCTCTGACAGTGCAGCATTCCCTCTGTACTGACCCTGTGACAGTGCAGCACTCCCTCAGTACTGACCCTCTGACAGTGCAGCACTCCCTCAGTACTGACACTCTGATAGTGCAGCACTCCCTCAGTACTGAACTCTGTCAGTGCAGCACTCCCTCAGTACTGACCCTCTGACAGTGCAGCACTCCCTCAGTACTGACCCTCTGACAGTGCAGCACTCCCTCAGTACTGACCCTCTGACAGTGCAGCACTCCCTCAGTTATATCAGTAGTGAGTGCTGCAGTGTTATGGGTTATAATTGTGCCGTGTGAATTCTGCTATGCGGCTCCGAGTTATTAATGCTGAGCTGGGGCTCACTCTGTGTCAGGGAACATCGGTAATCTAATTTCATCTCTCGCCTCTCCAGCAGTCCTATAAACTCAAACCTGTTTGATCCGTTAGTCCCTCGTCGCTCTGTGGTTGCTGGAAGCCACAATAACGATTGAACCACCCGACGATTCCCTGTTCCTAAGTATCTCTCTGGGCCAGGAAGCGAATGTGCCAGTTAGTCGCCGACAGTTCATCTGTAAGGTGCGGGCCTGTCGGAGGATTATCTGGCCCAGTACTGACACTCCTCAAATTTGGGATCTGTCCCAGGAGAGATAAGCAGCCGGCTCCCCTCCCTCACCGAGGCGCGGAGCACCCACTCGTTTGTGCATTGGAAATTTACCCATCGACTTGCAGCGTAGAAACTGGCCACTCGGCCCATCTACCCCGTGCTGAGGCCCATCGAGTCCACACCGGCCCCCAGAACGTAATAATAATAACCTTTTATCGTCACAAGTATGAAGGGGCAGCACGGTAGCCTTGTGGTTAGCACAGTGGCTTCACAGCTCCAGGGTCCCAGGTTCGATTCCCGGCTTGGGTCACTGTCTGTGCGGAGTCTGCGCGTCCTCCCCGTGTCTGCGTGGGTTTCCTCCGGGTGCTCCGGTTTCCTCCCACAGTCCAAAGATGTGCAGGTTAGGTGGGTTAGCCATGATAAATTGCCCTAAGTGTCCAAAATTGCCCTCAGTGTAGAGTGGGGTTACTGGGTTATGGGGATAGGGTGGAGGTGTTGATCTTGGGTGGGGTGCTCATTTCAAGAGCCGGTGCAGAATCGATGGGCCGAATGGCCTCCTTCTGCACTGTAAATTCTATAATTCTACTGTGAACAGCCCCTCGTCGCCCACATTCAAGCGCCTGTTCGGGGAGGCCGATACGTGAATTGAACCCGCGCTGCCGGCCTTGTTCTGCATTACAAGCCAGCTGTTTAGCCCACTGAGCTAAACCAGCCCTCTATCTCCTTCTGTTCCCTTCGCTCCATCATGTGTTGAGCCTGCTTCCCTCCCCCTGAGACACGTCCACACTATTCTCCCCCAGCCACTCCCACAGCATATTTTTTCGGCCGGGAGGGGGTGGCCGAGTGGTCTTGTCATTGGGCTCGTCGCCGTGCGACTCCGGGGTGATGCCTTTTGAGGAAAAGAAACAGAAGGCGGTGCAGAGAACTTTCTGACAGCACCTGGAGGGAGAGAAGAAAATTAAATTAACCTTTCGAGTCCGTGTGGCTCTTCCTCAGAGCTAAAGAGAGGGAGCAACGTCCTGGACAGGAGGAGCAGAGGAGAAGGTCACCAATGCTGGGAGCCGGCGGGGATTGCCATAAAACTGTCGCAATATCTCACTGGCAGAGTGAAGATCGATGCTCGGTGAGGGGACAACTTGGGAATGAGTGACAGATGGCCCAGTGGGAAGAGGAGGTGGTTGCATTGGGGGGAAAGATGTTGGGGATAGAAGTAAAGAAGGGTCAAGATGGACATCTGGTTGGGGCATTTCGTCGGAGGTCGCATGTTTGGTGGCTCCTGCCAGACTTGTCTTTCTAAGACTCTTTTCAACCAGTTTTGGGGGAACATTCTGATGTGAGAAGGAGGTCTGAGGCTGTTCAGGAATGTCCGAACCGGAATGTGGAACCCAGGGAGAAAGGGGGCGGGCGAAAGTCCGCCCGTCAAACGTGGCGAGGAGTTCAGCGGGAGGAAAGACAGCCCCCATCACGGAGGAGACGATATAAGGGCCGAGGTTGTCCTCAAAGCATTTTGAAAGGCGTCGGACGGAGATCATGTCCTCGTTTAAGGAGTGGGTGGGTGAGGCCCTTGCCCCAATTGAGAGAGGAGTTGGTGAGGACGGCGACAGCAGTGAGGAGGAGCAAGGAGAGAAAGTGAAGGGGGTGGAGGAGGCATGGCCCAACACAGCGAGCGGTTCACCTCGATGGGAGGGGATTTGCAGAAGTTGGCAGGGACCAATAGAGGGCTCAGAGCCTCAGTGGAGGACCTGGAGAGCAGATGGCAGAATCTGAGGACCACGGTTGGGCCTGAGCGGGTAGAGGGCCAGAGTACTTAGCTGAGATGCTGGCGACGTTGATGGGGGGGGAGTCCGAATTGAACCCGGGTCCCTGGCAATGTAGCCATCTGGGATGGCCACTTCCAACTAGGTACAGAGAAACTCGCAAAGCCTGATGGGTAAAATGGACAAGCCAAGCCTCAGGCAGCTGAGACCCTGAAATGTATATTTGTCAGCAGGAAGCCCAGACGGTATCGAATCTCCGTCGCATTAGCATTTTAATGGGGCCGATTAGCCTGTGATGGCCCAGCTTCACCAAAACAAAGGGCTGGTACTCCAGCATCCGGGACAGTCCCAGACATTTCGGCGCCACTCCCTATCCAAGGGAAACGCAAACAACGGGGTCAGTGCCCGCTTGGGCCACGCCCAGCCATCCAGATCCCCGCCCACTTATTGGCTAAGGAATCGAACGGAGTGATCAGGGATCACCCAATTAGTGAGGCCCAAATCGAAGGACCGCCCAAAAGGAGCGCGTTAACCCCCCAGTATAAGAAAAGAGTCCGCCATGTGTTCGATCTCTCTTGGACCGGGTACCCCGGCCATGACCATCTCCAATCGCAGCAACACCAGAAGCGAGTCAAAGTTCAACGCTCGCTACCAGACGGATGAGCCCAGCCGAGCAGCAGCTACTCCTTCGGACTCGATAGATCCAAATCCGAACAGCGGCCACTGTTTTCTGACCTAAGCCGGGTGCCTGAAGTTAAGTACAGGTTGTCTTAGTCGATAGGTGTAGTTAACTAATAGTGTTTATGTTGCATGATTAATTGTGTGTAAATAAAGTACCCTTGACCTTAAACTAACTAACTGGTGTTTGGCTCTTTGATCGATAGCCGGTTGAACATTGTGGTGGTATCATTGATACCTGGCGACTCTGAGCAATAGAACATAGATATCAAACGAAAGAAGGGCGAACTCACTGATTGCCGTAGGAAACAGAGCCACAGGAAAAGACAGGCAACAAGCGGCAGGGACCGGTACTTTGAGAGGGGAGAGAAAGTATTCGTGAAGGCAGAAGGCCTGGAAGTGGACCGAGTTTAGACTTTGATGGTTTGGGGCCTAGTTTGACCTCTATGTTGTTCTTTCCCGTTATCGATGTTATGGTCAACAGTTTAGTGCACAAGATGTTTGAGCTGGTGGGGGGGGGGGGGGGGTGTTTGGGGAGGACAGCCAGGATTGGTGGTTGGTTGGGGTTTGTTTGGAGGTGGGGTGTTGAGAATTTGGAGGGGGAGGGGGTGGGTGTGGGGGGTTTTGGAGTTGGTGGTGGTGTGTTATTCGATGGGTGGGGCTCTGGCAGGGGCCACCGTGCTGGCAAACGCCATGGTGGCTGGTGAACGGGAGCGAGGCGGGGGGGGGGGGGGGAGGAGGGGGGTGGCGGTCGATGGAACCTGCTTCGGCGGGTCGGGAGGGGTGAATGGAGTGGGGATGGGGGCGATACTGAGTGAGGCGTTTTCGAGAAGAAGTGGTTGAGGGTTGATGGGCAGGTAGGGAGGGGGGGAGGGGTGGTAGTTGTGTCTAGGCCCGGGGCTGGGTCTGCGAGGCAGGGTCTGGAATGATGGTCATGGTGAGTAGGAAGGGGGAGGGGGGGGGGGAGTGAGAGACCCTCGGTCAGAGTGATGATTTGGAATCTGGTGTTGGACCCGAAGGTGGACAGGTCCTGGCTACTCCCGTTGGCCCCTTTGGAGGTGTGGGGAGGGGGGCGGGGGATGGGAGAGGGGTTCAAAGCTGTTGGCTGAATTTATGAAGGAGACGGTAGAGGTGGACCTGTGGAGGTTTTTGCATCCGCTTCTTGTTGTTATTTTCGCCGGTGTGCGTGTGGTGGAATCGAGAATCAACCTTTTTGTGGCCGGGTTGAGCTGTGGTGAAGAAGGCAGAGTATTCGGCGATCGTGATACCAGACCTTGCTCCCCACTGGGTAGATGCGGTCTTTGAGAAGGATTCACCCCAGAGTCCGGATTGGAGCCTGGATGTGGGTTTATTGATTAACCCAAACCTTTGCAGTAAAATGGGGAAGGTGATTGAGGAGAATGTGGGGTTTAACTGGAGCGTGTCCGGCGGAGATTCACACGGATGATCCCTGGAATGGCGGGTCTAACATATGAGGAACGGCTGAGGATCCTGGGATTGTATTCATTGGAGTTTAGAAGGTTAAGGGGAGATCTAATAGAAACTTACAAGATAATACATGGCTTAGAAAGGGTGGACGCAAAGAAACTGTTTCCGTTAGGCGAGGAGACGAGGACCCGTGGGCACAGCCTTAGAATTAGAGGGGGTAAATTCAGAACAGAAATGCGGAGACATTTCTTCAGCCAGAGAGTGGTGGGCCTATGGAATTCATTGCCGCAGAGTGCAGTGGAGGCCGGGACGCGAAATGGCTTCAAGGCAGAGATAGATAAATTCTTGATGTTGCGAGGAATTAAGGGCTACGGGGAGAATGCTGGTAGGTGGAGTTGATATGCCCATCAGCCATGATTGAATGGCGGAGTGGACTCGATGGGCTGAATGGCCTTACTTCCACTCCTATGTCTTATGGTCTTATGGAATGGGGAGGACTCATTGTCAGTGGGTCTGGGAGGCGTTAAGGAGGTCATTTCATTCAAGGCGAAGGTGGATAGGGAAATGCGGGAGGAGTGGCAATTGTCGATGGAGGGGATTTTGGAGGTAGACGGGATATATTAGGGGGACTCGGAGCCAGGACTGTTGGTTAGGAGGAAGGAGTTACGGCGAAGTTTGATCTTCTATCTACGGCAGGGCGGTTCAGCAGCTGAGCCGAGCCGAGGGGGGTGCGGGTTGGCATGAGTACGGTGAAAAGGCCAGTCGATTGCTGGCGAGCCAGCCCTGCCAGCAGGTGGCAGCGAGGGAGATGGTGAGGATTAGCGTAGGTTGGTGGTGACTCCGGAGCAGGTGAATAAGGCGTGTGGAGGTTTTCAGAGGGACTTGTGTAAGTGGGAGCTGCCAGAGGATATGTGGGATATGAGGGAGTTTCTGGAGTATCTGGAGGTGGGGGGAGGAGAGGGTGGAATTGGAGGACCCAATGCGGGTGGAGGAAGTGCAGGCGGCGATAGGAAAGATAGAATAGGGTAAGGCACCAGGGCCGGATGGATTCCCGGTGGAATTTTATAGAGCGGTTTGGGATTGGGCCGAAGTTTGTGGTGTGGGCGAAATTGTTACACAAGGATGGTACGCCAGTGTGCGAACGAAGGATCCGATGTCGCGGGAGGGTTGGCATTCTGGGTAGCGTCAACTCATTTCGGTATTTGGGGGGGTGCAGATGGCGCGGGAATGGGCACGACTTTGTCAGCTCAGTTTCACGGGCCTGGTGTGGTGGGTGAAGGAGGACTTGGTGCGAAGGGAGTCTGTCCTTGTCCCTGGCTGGAGGAAGTAAAGAAAAAAATCGACATTCTGTCACTGTCCCTGTTTCTGCTCCAGTGTCTGACGGTCTTTTTCAGTTTTTAAGGAGCGGACAGGCTGGTCTCGTTGTTTGCGTGGGCGGGGAAGGTGGCCAAGGTAAGGAAAGTGGCAGTCGTGGTTTGGCCCTTCCGAACTTGTCGTGCTATTATTGGGCGGCGAATGCGGAGAAGGCGCGGGGCCGGAGTAGGGAGATGGAGTCTTTGCGGGTGTGGATGGAGACGGGTTCCTGTAAAGGGTCGGGGTTGCGGGCTCTGTCAACGGCTCCGCTAACATTCGCCCAAGGGAGCTGCTCGGTAAACCTGTGGTGGCAGATTTGGGGGCAATTCGAGGGTGATGCCAATCAGAGGGAACGCTGGGTTAGAGCCGGGGAGGAGGGATGCGAGGTTCCGGGGATGGGAGGAGAGAGGGTGGAAGGGGATGAAGGATTTTGTTTGTGGAGGGGCGGTTTGCAAACTTGGAGGAGCTGGGGGGGAGGTTTGGGCTCCCGCAGGAGGAGGGCTTCAGGTACGTGCAGGTGTGAACTTCGCAAGAAAGGCGTTCCGGAACATTCCGATGGCACTGTCCTCGTTTCGAGAGGAACTGTTATTGGGGGGTGGGGGGGGGGGGGGGGGCTGGAGGGTGGGGTCGATTCGCTGGTTTATGGTAGGATTATGGAGCAGGATTCGGTTTCCATAGAAGGGATCTTTCTCCTTACTGACTTTTATTTCTATCCCATCTTTACTACCCTCTGACTTCCTGCACTGGTTCCCATCCCCCTGCCACATAAGCTTAAACCCTCCCCAACAGCGCTAGCAGACAACCCCCCTCGGACACTGGTTCCAGTCCTGCCCAGTTGTAGACCGTCCGATTTGTACTGGTCCCACCTCCCCCCAGAACCGGTTCCAATGTCCCGAAAGTCTGAATCCCTCCCTCCTGCACCATCCCTCAAGCCACGCATTCATCCTGTCTATCCTGCCGTTCCTACTCTGACTGGCACGTGGCGCTGGTAGCAATCCCGAGATTACTACCTTTGGGAAGGCGAGGATGGGCCGGCTGTTTAAGAGGTTGGAGGATATACCTGCGCGGTGTGGGGGGGCCTAGATTACCATGCCCATATGTTCTGGTCCTGCCCGAAGTCGGGGAAGGTTTGTGGGTAGTTTATCAGCACCGTGTCTGAAATCCCACACGTGGATTCGGAGTCGTGTCACCTGGAGGCCATATTCGGGATGTCAGACTTGCCGGAGCTGCAGACGGGGGCGGGGTCAGAGCCTTTAGCCTTTGCCCTGTTGATTGCTCGCAGGATGGTCCTGTTGGGGCGGAGGTCAGCTCCCCCCCTAGTGCCTCGGTGCGGTACTGCATCCTCGGCGAAGGTGAAACTTGTTCAGGGTGGGGCAGATGAGAGTTCCACAGCAGATGGCGTTTATTTATCTTACACTTACACGTTGGGGACCTGGTTGCCATCGTGGGAGGGGGGGGGGGGTTGGGGGGGTGTTGGGCTTCTGTTTATTTGTTGTACGAAATGTTGAATTTCGTTGAATAAAATGTCGAAACGTTGAATAAAAATACTTTTTACTCGGGGCAGCAGGGTAGCATTGTGGATAGCACAATTGCTTCACAGCTCCATGGTCCCAGGTTCGATTCCCGGCTTGGGTCACTGCCTGTGTGGAGTCTGCACATCCTCCCCCGTGTGTGCGTGGGTTTCCTCCGGGTGCTCCGGTTTCCTCCCACAGTCCAAAGATGTGCAGGTTAGGTGGATTGGCCATGATAAATTGCCCTTAGTGTTGGGTGGGGCTACTGGGTTGTGGTAATGGAGTAGGGGTGTGGGCTTGGGTAGGGTGCTCTTTCCAAGAGCCGGTGCAGACCCCCACGTGCCGAAATCACGTTCGGCGGGGAGCATGTGGAGAATCCGGCACCCAGTCCATGTCATGTCGGCGATTGACATTTGGAGAATTAAAAAAAACCCCATCTGGTTCACTAACGCCCCCGTGTCGCTTCATTTCCAAGGGTCCTATCGTCCTTGCCTGTTAAAGGACGGGTCCTGGGGGTCTCCGGCGACATCGCCAGCCTCTGAGAGAAGGGGTTTCTCCTCACCTCAGTTCCACAGCGGCCAACCCCCCTCCATGTGAGACCGTGACCCTCGGTCGAAGCGGAGTCCCAGCCTGCCCCGACGGCAGCTTCCCGGCACGCCCCTCGTCCCAACACCTCCGTCGTTCCTCCGGTGCGGAGAACCTGGGCCCAATTACACCCCCACCTCTGCTTGGGGGGGGGGGGGGGTGTGGTGGGGGCAGGTCCGCCCTCCCGGTAACCCACCCGGTCAACCTTCGTCGCCCTCCCTCCAGGGCAGGTCTGTCCTCAAACAGGCACCACCACCCCTGCCGGTATTTAGTGAAGCCTTAGCGACCGGGCCTGAATTTCTGGCCCGTCGGGAGCAACCGTCCCGGTAGGCCCGGATGTGGCGGGGCCTGGGAGTGCGATTTAACACTGCCCCCCGCCCCCTCCTCTCCCGATTTATGTCCACTGCGAAAGACTGAGGGCTTCCCAAGGGAGGGCGGGAAGAGGGTGTGCTCCGAGGATAGGCTGGGCTCCGGGGATAGTGGGGGGGTGGGGAGTGGGCCTAGGTGGGCCGGCTCTTTCCCTCCCAAGTTTGCTGGAGCAGCAGTGGTCCTTCAGTGAAGCAAGGTGAAGCTAAAGGAGGCTATTCGGCCCTTTGAACCAGCACTCACCCTTTGAAAGAGCAGACCAATCTGTCCCAGCCACCACAGGACGTTCCCTGGAGCACATGCAATTCCCTCTTCACTACCCCCGCCCCAACTCCACCCTCCCCCATCCCCAAATTTATTTTTGATCCGAGCCCCTATTTGAAAGTGATGGTTGAATCTGCTTCCACCGTCCCTTCAGGTAGAACATTCCGGATCAGAAAAATCAAGTTCACCCTGGTGTCCGGGGCATTTACCCCCCCCCCCCCTCTCCCCACCCCCGCCATCGCCCCCGAAGCCAACATCAGCGGAATAGATTGTCAGTTCCTGGATGGCAACGCTGTTTGTGGAAGCTTTCTGTGCACTGAATTCCTCCGTTACCGTGGCGATTACCCTACACAGTGTCGTTGATCAGCCGCAAAGTGCTTTGGGTGTGCCCAAAAGTGGGGAAAGGTGGCGTTTAATTGCTCATCTCTTTCCTTCATACTTTCCTTTCTCTCTCTCTCTCTCAATCACTTTCTTTTTCTCTTTCTCTCTGTCTGCTGGGACGATGTTTTTGCCGCCTGATCATTTCTCCCATTATTCGGAAGTGCGTGGCGTGATATATTACCCAGAAATCCCACCCTGACGCACGTTTCTATTTATTTACAGAGTCTCACAGTACAAGCGAACACCTCCACACCCGGCAGCCGCAGTTTCTGGTGGTGCCTATTTCTCGTGCCTCAGGTGAATGCCCGGTTAATAACCATCACCCCCAAAATACAATTGAACACAATTTATAGACAATTAACACACAGCGCATTGCCTGTCAGAAGGAGCCCCTGAATTGGGCCATGTCGCTTATCCAATCAATTGGTCAGGCTAAAGTATGGCGTTTTGAAGATTAGATCCAGATTTCCAAACAAGATAGGATGCACTCAAATGCTGGGAACGCTGGGAGGACTGAGCAGAAACCACAGGGAGGGAAATAGTTCCTCATCAGAACTACAAGATGATCAGAGGATTAGATAAGGTGGACAGTGAGAGCCTTTTTCCTCGGATGGTGATGTCCAGCACGAGGGGACATAGCTTTAAATTGAGGGGAGATAGATGCAGGACAGATGTCAGAGGTAGGTTCTTTACTCAGAGAGTAGTAAGGGCGTGGAATGCCCTGCCTGCAACAGTAGTAGACTCGCCAACACTAAACGCATTCAAATGGTCATTGGATAGGCATATGGACGATAAGGGAATAGTGTAGATGGGCTTTAGAGGGGTTTCACAGGTCGGCGCAACATCGAGGGCCGAAGGGCCTGCACTGCGCTGTAATGTTCTATCTTCTAAATGTGTTAGATGCGAAACCGTAGCTGGGAGAGATTGCAACATGGTGTACAGAAAGAGAGAGATGGCCCAGTGTGGGGGAAGGGAGGGTTTTTACATTGACGAAATAAAGGTACGGGATGTTTGGAAATGGGCTGAACGTGGAGGAAAGTTCGCAGTCTAAAGTTGGATGCAGTCAAATTTGAATGAGCATAAATATAGTTTGGGCTGAGTTATCCAGTGCTTACTGAACGGGCACAGTGTATCTTAAGTTTGAGTGAAGCTGACGCAATCACCTTAAAGATTTAATTAACCCTCAATGTTTGATCGTACAGGGAATAAGGCTAGTCTGCACATTCTTCTCACCACAGACTCTCTTCCGCCCCTCGTAATTGAGTGCACTATTCTGAGCTGTCTCCCTCTGTGAGTTTTGAATCTTCAACAGGGAGGGTGGGAAGGTATCTTATTGTCCTGGCTGCAGGCGCAGGGCTCCGGACTCTTTTCTGAGAGGTCTGGGCAGGTGGTTTACTCAGGAGTGGCCAGCAAAAAGACCAGTCAACTTTGGGTCGCAGTTCAGTGGGTGTGTGTGCGTGTCTGTGAGAGAGAGAGACAGTGTGTGTGTGTGCTTGTGTGTTTGAGAATGTGTATGTCTTTGTGTGTGTTTCAGTGTGACTGCGCGTCTGTGTTTCTGTGAGAGTTGTGTTTGAGTGTGTGTATGTCTTTGAGTGTGTGTGTTCGAGTGTGTGTGTTTGAGTGTGTGTGAGATTGTGTATGTATGTGTGTTTGAGTGTGTGTGTTTGAGTGTGTGTGTGAGATTGTGTATATGTGTGTGTTTCAGTGCATGTATGTGAGTTTGAGTGTGTAAATTTGTGTGTGAGATTATGTATGTGTGTGTGTTTGAGTGCGTGTATGTGAGTTTGAGTGTGTAAGTTCATGTGTGAGATTGTGCATGTGTGTGTTTGAGTGTGTGTTTGAGTGTGTAAATTTGTGTGTGAGATTATGTATGTGTGTGTTTGAGTGTGTCTTTGTGTATGCGTGTGTTTGAGTGCATGTATGTGAGTTTGAGTGTGTAAGTTCATGTGTGAGATTGTGCATGTGGTGTGTTTGAGTGTGTGTTTGTGTGTTTGAGTGTGTGAGTTTATGTGTGAGATTGTGTATGTATGTGTGTGTTTGAGTGTGTGTTTGAGTGTGTGTGTTTAAGTGTGTGATTGTGTGTGAGTGTGACTTTGTGTGCGCTTGAGAGAATTTGAGTGTCTCAGAGTGTGTTTGAGTTTGAATGTATGTGTTTGAATGTTTGCTTATGATAATAATAATAAGAATAATAAGAATAATAATCTTTATTGTCACAAGTAAGCTGACATTAACACTGCAATGAAGTTACTGTGAAAAGCCCCTAGTTGCCAGACTCCGGCGCCTGTTCGAGTGCATTGAGGGAGAATTCAGAATGTCCAATTCACCTAACAGCACATCTTTCAGGACTGTGGGCGGAAACCGGAGCACCCGGAGGAAACCCACGCAGACACGGGGAGAACGTGCAGACTCCGCACAGACAGTGACCCAAGCTGGGAATCGAACCTGGGTGTGTGTTTATGGGTGTGAGTTTGAGTGTGAGTTTGAATGAATTTGAGTGTGAGGTTGAGTGCATGTGTTTGAGTGTGTGTGTGTTTATGAGTGTGTGTGTGTTTAAGTGTGTGTGTGTTTGAGTGTGTGTGTTTATGAGTGTATGTGTTTGAGTGTATGTGAGAGTTTAAGTGTGTGTGTGTGTGTGTGAGTTTGAGTGTATGTGTTTGAGTGTGCATTTATGTGTGTTTGAGTGTGTGCATTTGAGTGTGTACATTTGAGTGTGCGTGCAGGAGTTTGAGTGTGCATGAAAGTTTGAGTGTGTGTTTGTGAACGTGTGTTTGTGAGTGTGTGAGTGTGTTTGAGGTGAGTGTTTCTGTGTGTGTGTGTGTTTGAGGTGAGTGTTTCTGTGTGTGTGTGTGTGTTTGAGTGTGAGTGTTTCTGAGTGTGTGTGTGTTTGAGGGTGTGTTTGTGAGTGTGAGCGTTTCTGAGTGTGTGTGTGAGTGTGTGTTTGAGTGTGAGTATTTCTGAGTGTGTGTGTGTTTTTGAGTGTGTGAGATTCTGAGTAAGTGTTTGTGTGTGTGTGTTTGAGTGTGTGTTTGTGAGTGTGTGTTTGTGAGTGTGTTTTTGAGTGTGTGAGATTCTGAGTAAGTGTGTGTGTGTGTTTGAGTGTGTGTTTGTGAGTGTGTGTTTGTGAGTGTGAGCGTTTCTGAGTGTGTGTGCGTGTGTGAGTGTGCGAGAGATAGAGAGAGAGAAAATGTCAGTGCAACGTAAGCTGCGTTCATTCGGAAGGGTAGGACAGTCTCGATGGGCCGCATGGCCTGTCCCTGATCCTGTTCATCGCAGTAGCTCAAGTGGTTAGCAATGTTGCTTCACAGCTCCAGGGTCCCAGGTTCGATTCCCGGCTTGGGTCACTGTCTGTGCGGAGTCTGCACGTCCTCCCCGTGTCTGCGTGGGTTTCCTCCGGGTGCTCCGGTTTCCTCCCACAGTCCAAAGATGTGCGGGTTAGGTGGATTGGCCGTGATAAATTGCCCTTAGTGTCCAGAAAGGTTAAGGGGGAAGGGGGGGGGGGGGGGGGGGTTATGGGGATAGGGTGGAGACGTGGGCCTCAGCAGGGTGCTCTTTGTAAGGGCCGGTGCAGACTCGATGGGCCGAATGGCCTCCTCCTGCACTGTAAATTCTCTGATTCTCTTCCTTCAGTTCTTGCTGGGCGGGTGTCTGGTGTTGGCAGGGAGGCCGGGGTGACGGGATGGGTTACCGGGACGTGCCCTCGTCTTGGGTGGTCCTGGAGGCCTGGCCCCCCCACACGCAGCCTCTGCAGCTTTGGTCCCGTCCCTTTTCATACCACACCGTGAGCGAGCTGAACAGCAGCAGGGTGACGCACTGGAGGCCGGCTAACAGGTAGAAGTAATAATCCATGTGGCAGTTGTTGATGTTCCCTGGAAAGGCAAAGAGGCGGGGGAGAGGGGGGGGAGGGGGGGAGGGGGAGAGGGGGGGGGGGGGGGGGGGGTTGGGGGGTTGGGGGGGGGGGGTGGGAGGGGAGAATAGAAGAGTTACAGAATGATACAGCACGGGAGGGAGGCCATTCGGCCCATCCAGAAACATCAATCCCCTCTGGCTGTTGGTCGCATCCCAGCAAATCTATCCCCTCCAGAATTGCATCCAGTTCTCTTTGAAATTCCCGACTGGACCTCCTGCTCTCATGGCACAGACTTGGCTTTCAAATAACCTTTCAGACTCGACCCTCGAGATGGAAGACCACGGGCGGGGTGGGGGATGAATTAAGGACCGCGCGTCAACCACCACAAAGCAGGAACAGGCCATTCGGCCCATCTGCTCCTACTCCACATCCACCCCCCACCCCCCCCACCCCCCCCCCCCCCACACACACAACCTCCCCCACTTCATCTCACCCCATCCTTCCATTCCCCTCTCCCTCGTGTGTTTATCCAGTTCCACCATCTACTAGGCACGAGTCAGGAGTGTGATGGAATACTCTCCACTTGCCTGGATGAGCGCAGCTCCAACAACACTCAAGAAGCCCCACACCATCCAGGACAAAGCAGCCCCGCTGGATTGCTCCCCTTCCACAAACATTCACTCCCTCCCCCACCGACGCACAGTGACAGCCGTGTGTCCCATCTACAAGACGCACTGCAGCAACTCACCAAGGCTCCTCAGGTAGCACCTTCCAAACCCACGGCCACTACCATCTAGAAGGACAAGAGCAGCAGATACCCTGGGAACCCCACCCCACCTCCACGTCACTCCCCACTCCGACTTGGAAATATATCAGCCGTTCCTTCACTGTCGCTGGGGCAACGTCCTGGAACTCCCTCCCTAACAGCACGGTGAGTGTACCTACATCTCAGGGACTGCAGCGGGTCAAGCAGGCAGCTCACCCACCACCTTCTCAAGGGGCAACTAGGGATGGGCAGTAAATGCTGGTCTAAACAGCAACACCCACATTCAATGAATGAATAAAAATAAATGTCAGGTGGACACAGTCGGGCAACGGGCAGTGAACGGGCTACGGTGGGACCCCCACCTGCCCCTCCCCCACCCTCACCCCTGACCTGACTACGGAGTCAGCCCCGCCCTCTGAGAAGGCGTCAATGGGTCAGCAGCTCCACCAGAACACCGGCACAGCGCCAATTGCCCCTCAGTGGACACCGCCAGTACTGCAAGCAGGCCCAAGATGGAGGCCACAATGGATCCCTGAAGTAGGGACGGAAACAGCTGGAAAACGGGATTGGGCAGGTCGGGCAGAATCTGCGGAGAGGGAGAAAAGCAGAGTTCGCGTTTCGAGTCTGAAGAAGATTCAAGCAGGTTTGAAATGTTAACCCTGTTTTTCTCTCTCTCCACAGATGTTGCCAGAACGGTAACGTTTTTCCCAGCCTTTTCCTTGTTTATTTCCGGTCTCCGTATTGTTCTGCTTTTGGTTCAATGGATGCCTCTCGACTGTTGACATTTAGAAGAATGAGAGGCGACATTATTGAGACAGATAGGATTGTCAGGGGATTTGGCAGGGGAGATTCTGAGAGGATGTTTCCCCGTGTGGGAGAATCTGGGAGCAGAGGGCAGAATCTCAGAGTGAGGGGAGATTCTGAGAGGATGTTTCCCCGTGTGGGAGAGTCTGGGCCCAGAGGACAGAATCTCAGAGTCAAGGGACACTCATTTCAGACAGAGGTGAGGAGGAATTTCTTCTCTGAGAGGGGAGTGAATGTTCTTTCTTTTATCTATAAATTTAGAGTACCCAATTATCTTTCCAATTGAGGGCCAATCTACCCTGCACATCTTTGGGTTATGGAGGTGTGACCCAGGCTGATACGGGGAGAATGTGAAAACTCCACACAGACAGTGACCCAGGGCCGGGATTTCTTGTCTTCATCTTTGCCGCATTCTCTCCCTTCCTCTCCACTTTCTTTCTGCTGCCCCCCAAAGCCACACCTAGATTCCGCTCATCTCCACTCCTCACCCCTCAACTTTGCCTATTGCCCTCCCCCCTTTGCTTCCCCTTGTCCTCCTCATCCCTCCCTCCTCTACATTCCCTCCACCCACCCATTCTTTTCTTCTCTATCCTCTTCCCTTCCCCTCTCCACTCTTTCCCCTCACCCCTTCCCTCTTCCTTTCCCGATTTCCCCTCTCCTCTTCCCTCTCTCCGGGCCCCTCTCTCCCCTCCCAAATAACCCTCCCTCTCTCCCCTCCACGCACCCCATTCCGCTCTCCCCATGCTCCTTCCCCCTCCACCTTCCCCCTCACTCCTTTCCTCTTCTCTCCCATTGCACCACTCCTGCCTCACCCACCCCTCTACTTCACTCTCCCTTTCCCTCTCTCTCCTCCACTCCACCCTCCCACCACCCCAGTCGCTCCGTCTCCCACCGGAACCCACATCTCAGAACTCACCATGGTCCCGATGGCAATTCAGCCAGCCAATGGCAGGGAGGGACACTAGATCCAAAAGGCAGGAGCCAATGAAGGAGCCAACCCCGGAAAAGAAGAAGAAGAGGCCCATGATGGCGCACTGCATGGACTTGGGAGCTTCCGAATAAGCAAACTCCAAACCTTCGCAAAAACAACACAACAACAAACATTAACAATGTAATTGACAGTAACAAACATTAACAATGTAATTGACAGTAACAAACATTAACAATGTAATTGACAATAACAAACATTAACAATGTAATTGACAGTAACATTAACAATGTAATTGACAATAACAAACATTAACAATGTAATTGACAGTAACATTAACAATGTAATTGACAATAACAAACATTAACAATGTAATTGACAGTAACAAACATTAACAATGTAATTGACAGTAACAAACATTAACAATGTAATTGACAGTAACAAACATTAACAATGTAATTGACAGTAACATTAACAATGTAATTGACAGTAACATTAACAATGTAATTGACAATAACAAACATTAACAATGTAATTGACAGTAACAAACATTAACAATGTGATTGACAGTAACAAACATTAACAATGTAATTGACAATAACAAACATTAACAATGTAATGGACAATAACAAACATTAACAATGTAATGGACAATAACAAACATTAACAATGTAATTGACAGTAACAAACATTAACAATGTAATTGACAGTAACATTAACAATGCAATTGACAGTAACAAACATTAATGTAATTGACAGTAACAAACATTAACAATTTAATTGACAGTAACATTAACAATAATTGACAATAACAAACATTAACAATGTAATTGACAGTAACAAACATTAACAATGTAATTGACAGTAACAAACATTAACAATGTAATTGACAGTAACATTAACAATATAATTGACAATAACAAACATTAACAATGTAATTGACAGTAACAAACATTAACAACGTAATTGACAGTAACATTAACAATGTAATTGACAGTAACAAACATTAACAATGTAATTGACAGTAACAAACATTAACAATGTCATTGACAGTAACAAACATTAACAATGTAATTGGTTTGTTGTATTCTATGTCGGGTTGGGGGTATGGAGTGGGGCTGGTATTTGGGAGCTGCGTCAGAAGGGTGTGGTGGGGCAGTGCGAAAGCGCGGGCTTTCCTCTGGTTTCCCGCGTCGCGGGGCGGGGGGGGGGGGGGGTGGGGATGATGACGGATGATTAACTGGTTCCTCCCCGCGCTGGAGCGGTGCCTTGAGAAGTGACAGGATGGGGGATGATCCCACTCTGGGAGGAGTTGGGTTTTTGGCGGGAGTTTCCGGTGTCAGCAGAAGTTAGCTGACCCACAGAAGTACAATGGAGGACGGGTCGCGGCTAGGAGGGTTCCTAGCCTGGGGGGGGAGGGGGGGGGGGAGGGAGGGGCGGAAAGGGGAATACCGGGTTGCTGCTGGTAGGGTCAGGAAGGAGCTGGTGTGGGCGGGGGGGGGGAGACAGAGGTGAGGTGTTGTCGCCGTGGGGACTGGGTCGGGCGGGGGGTGCTGGCCTGGGGCGGGCAGTCGACGGGCTATGGCTAGTCGACATGGGAGGGGGGCGGGACGCCCTCTGATTCTGTTGGTCACCTGGAATGCGAGAGGATTGAATGGACTGGTGAAGCGGTCGAGGGTACTTGCTCATCTGAAGGGGCTAAAGGCAGATGTGGCAATGCTTCAGGAGACCCACCTGAAGGTGGCGGACCAGGTCCGTCTGAGGAAGGGGTGGGTGGGGCAGGTTTTCCACTCCGGGTTGGATGTGAAGAACCGGGGAGTGGCGATTCTGGTGGGGAAAAATGTGTTGTTTGAGGCATCGGAGGTGGTGGCGGATAAGGGGGGTAGGTATGTTATGGTTAGGGGCAGGCTACAAGGAGAGAAGGTGGTACTTGCTAGTGTGTATGCCCCAAATTGGGACAATGCGGGCTTTATGAGGCGCATGCTGGGACGTGTCCCGGATCTAGAGGCGGGAGGTCTGATTATGGGGGGGGGACTTCAATACGGTGTTGAATCCTTCACTGGATCGGTCCAGCTCTAGGACGGGTAGGAGGCCGGCGGCGGCCAAGGTACTGAGAGGGTTTATGGACCAGATGGGAGGGGTGGATCCATGGAGGTTTGTGAGGCCGAGGGCACGCGAGTACTCTTTCTTCTCCCACGTACATAGGGTCTACTCTCGCATGGACTTCTTCGTGGTGAGTAGGGGACTGATTCCGAGAGTGGAGGAGGCCGAATATTCGGCCATTGCAATCTCCGACCACGCTCCGCATTGGATGGAGTTGGAGATGGGAGAGGTGCGGGACCAGCGCCCGTTGTGGCGGTTGGATGTGGGGTTGTTGGCGGAGGAGGAGATGCGCAGGAGGGTCCGGGCAAGTATTGAGGTGTACCTCGAGGTGAATGATACGGGGGAGGTCCAGGTGGGGATGGTCTGGGAAGCCCTGAAGGCAGTGATTTGTGGGGAGCTGATATCCATCCGGGCACACAGGGAGAGGAGCGAGAGGAGTGAGAGGGATAGACTGGTGGGAAAGATGCTGGAGGTGGACAGGAGGTATGCAGAGGCACCAGAGGAGGGACTGTTGGGGGAGAGGCGCAGCCTGCAGGCTAAATTTGATTTGCTGACCACTAGAAAGGCGGAGGCACAGTGGAGGAAGGCACAAGGGGCAGTGTACGAACATGGTGAAAAGGCGAGTAGGATACTGGCTCATCAGCTCCGCAAGCGGGATGCAGCAAGGGAAATTGCTGGAGTGAGAGACAAGAGTGGGAATGTGGTGCGGAAGTGGGTAGAGGTGAATGAGGTCTTCAAGGACTTTGACGGAGAACTGTACCGGTCGGAGCCAACGGTGGAGAGGAGGGGAATGGAGAGGTTTCTCGACGGGCTATCTTTCCCAAAGGTGCAGGAGGAGCAGGTGGAGGGGTTGGGGGCGCCGAGTGAGCAGGAGGAGCTAGTTAAGGGGATCGGGCAGATGCAGTCAGGGAAGGTTTGTGGACCTAGTGGGCCCCTTGCTGGTGCGGACACTTAATGAGGCGTGGGAAGGGGGGACGTTGCCCCCGACAATGTCGCGGGCGCTGATTTCTTTAATCTTAAAGAGGGACAAGGACCCCCAGCAGTGTGGTTCATACAGGCCCATATCTCTCCTTAATGTGGATGCCAAGGTGCTGGCAAAGATCCTGGCCACCAGGATAGAGGACTGTGTGCCAGGGGTTGTACACGAAGACCAGACAGGTTTTGTTAAGGGAAGGCAGCTGAACACGAATGTGCGGAGATTGTTGAATGTTATCATGATGCCGGCGATTGAGGGGGAGGCAGAGATAGTGGTGCCGCTGGATGTGGAGAAGGCCTTCGATAGAGTGGAGTGGGGGTACTTATGGGAGGTGTTGGGGAGGTTTGGATTTGGTGAAGGGCTCATTAGATGGGTAAGGCTGCTATATGAGGCCCCGATGGCGTGCGTGGCCACGAATAGGAGGAGGTCGGAGTACTTCCGGCTTTATCGAGGGACCAGGCAGGGTTGCCCCCTTGTTGTTTGCATTGGCAATCGAGCCGTTGGCGATGGCGTTAAAGGATTCAGGAAGGTGGAGAGGTTTGGTGAGGGGTGGGGAGGAACATAGGGTGTCGTTGTATGCCGATGACCTGTTACTGTATGTGGCGGACCCGGTGGGAGGGATGCCGGGGGTGATGGAGCTGCTAGCTGAGTTTGGGACCTTTTCAGGCTATAAACTAAATCTAGGCAAGAGTGAGGTGTTTGTGGTGCACCCTGGAGACCAGGAGGAAGGAATTGGTAGGCTCCCGCTTAGGAGGGCAGGGGAGAGCTTTAGGTACCTGGGGGTGCAGGTGGCCAGGGACTGGGGGACTCTTCACAAGCACAACTTCACCAGACTTGTAGGTCAGATGGAGGAGGAGTTCAAGAGGTGGGACATGCTGCCATTGTCGTTGGCGGGGAGGGTGCAGTCCGTCAAAATGACGGTGCTTCCGAGGTTCTTGTTCCTCTTTCAGTGCCTGCCCATCTTCATCCCCAGGGCCTTCCTTAGGAGGGTGACTAGCAGTATTTTGAGCTTTGTGTGGGCACATGGGACTCCCAGAGTGAAGAGGGTGTTCCTGGAGCGAGGGAGGGATAGAGGCGGGCTGGCGCTGCCCAACCTTCTGGGGTACTATTGGGCGGCCAATGTGTCAATGGTGCGTAAATGGGTGATGGAGGGGGAGGGAGGGGGGGGGGCATGGAAAAGAATGGAGATGGCGTCATGTAGAGGTACGAGCCTGGGTGCCTTGGTAACGGCGCCGTTGCCGCTCTCTCCTAAGTGGTATACCACGAGCCCGGTGGTGGCGGCGACCCTAAGAATCTGGGGACAGTGGAGACGGCAAAGAGGGGGAAACAGGGGCCTCGATGGAGGCTCCACTGGGTGGCAACCATCAGTTCATCCCGGGGAGCACTGATGGGGGATTTATGGGGTGGTATAGGGTGGGCATCAGTAAATTGAGGGACCTGTTTATTGGCGGGAGGTTTGTGGGCCTGGGGGAACTGGAAGATAAATTTGGGCTCCCCCAAGGGAACATGTTCAGATACCTGCAGGTAAAGGCGTTTGCTAGGCGACAGGTAGAGGGAGTCCCTTTGCTGCCCTCGCGGGGGACGATGGACAGAGTGCTTTAGGGGGTGTGGGTCGGAGAGGGGAAGGTGTCTGACATCTATAAGGCAATGCAGGAGGGGGAGGAGTCGTCAGTGGAGGAGCTGAAGGCTAAATGGGAGGAGGAACTCGGGGAGCAGATAGAGGATGGGACTTGGGCGGATGCCTTGGAGAGAGTCAACTCTTCCTCTTCATGTGCGAGGCTTAGTCTCATCCAATTTAAGGTGCTGCACCGGGCCCACATGTCTGTGACTCGGATGAGTAGGTTCTTTGGGGGTGAGGACAGGTGCACCAGATGTTCGGGGAGTCCAGCGAACCATGCCCATATGTTCTGGGCATGCCCGGCACTGGAAGAATTCTGGAAGGGGGGTGGCGGGGACGGTGTCGAGGGTGGTTGGATCCAGGGTCAAACCAGGTTGGGGACTCGCGATTTTTGGAGTTGCAGCGGAGCCGGGAGTGCAGGAGGCGAAAGAGGCCGGTGTTCTGGCCTTTGCGTCCCTAGTAGCCCGGCGGAGGATCTTGATGCAATGGAAAGATGCGAGGCCCCCAAGTGTGGAGACCTAATCTATGATTTAAAAATCCCTCCTCCTTTACTTCAAAGGTCCAAAGGAACAAATAACTACAGCATTTTTACAGTCATCAAAACATATATACAAGCATATATAAAGAAAATAGGAGCAATAAAGAATATATATGCATTAAATCATTACACAGTGGCAATACAGTTAAGAGAAAAGACGATCTGGTGGGTGCCTATTCTGCACTGGTTGCCTGCAGACTTTAGGGATTTGGTTATCCTTGACCTGAGGAGGTACTCTCAGCTTCTTTTATGTCTCTACCCTGGAAGTCTCTTCTGCAGAAGGAAGGAGAGTAATAGCAGGGAGGGGGAAGGAGGGGGGGGGGAGGGAGGAGGGGGAGGCGGGGGGAGGGGAGGGGGGAGGAGGGGGGAGGGGGAGGAGGGAGGTGGGGGGAGGGGGGAGGAGGGGGGAGGGAGTGAGGGGGAGGGGGGAGGGGGGAGGGGGAGGAGGGGAGGAGGGGAGGGGGGAGGAGGGGGGGAGGGGGAGGAGGGGGGAGGGGGAGGAGGAGGGAGGGGGGAGGAGGGGAAGGAGGGGGAGGGGGGAGGGGGGAGGGAAAGGAGGGTGTTCTTTATTGCTCCTATTTTCTTTTTCTATGGTTATTTAACTTAATATTGTGTTAATTTAAGTTGTTGTTAATATGTTTTGTTGTTCATTGAGGATGGGCGAATGTTTATGACTGTTATCATTATTGCTATTGTTGGTATTTTAATAAAAGTTATGTTTTAAAAAACAATGTAATTGACAGTAACAAACATTAACAATGTAATTGATAGTAACATTAACAATGTAATTGACAGTAACAAACATTAACAATGTAATTGACAGTAACAAACATTAACAATGTAATTGACAGTAACAAACATTAACAATGTAATTGACAGTAACAAACATTAACAATGTAATTGACAGTAACAAACATTAACAATGTAATTGACAGTAACATTAACAATGTAATTGACAATAACAAGCATTAACAATGTAATTGACAATAACAAGCATTAACAATGTAATTGACAATAACAAGCATTAACAATGTAATTGACAATAACATTAACAATGTAATTGACAGTAACATTAACAATGTAATTGACAGGAACAAACATTAACAATGTAATTGACAGTAACATTAACAATGTAATTGACAGTAACATTAACAATGTAATTGACAGTAACATTAACAATGTAATTGACAATAACAAACATTAACAATGTAATTGACAGTAACATTAACAATGTAATTGACAATAATAAACATTAAGAATGTAATTGACAGTAACAAACATTAACAATAATTGACAACAACAAACATTAACAATAATTGACAACAACAAACATTAACAATAATTGACAACAACAAACATTAACAATAATTGACAACAACAAACATTAACAATAATTGACAACAACAAACATTAACAATAATTGACAACAACAAACATTAACAATAATTGACAACACACTGATGTTGTTACCTGGGATACTGGCGAATATTTCGCTGACTCCGATGAGGAAGTATTGTGGGACCTGCCACCACACGGCGAGGCGAGCTGCTATATATGTTGTATTCCCCACCTGCTGACTTATGGTGTCATTGTTTTGTATGTGAATCAGACGCTGGCTTTCCAGCACACCTATCATGGCAGGGTGAGGGGAAAAGATGTCCATGAACATACCGAGGCTAAAGACACAGATCATCAATGCAAAGCCAAACAAGAAAGGATTTAAATTCTGACTGTAACACAGGGGTAACATCCACTGGTGCCTCACAGGGAGGTATCAATGGAAAATATCACAGCCAGCACCATTAGACAAAGCTTCATCATGTATAGTTTGTCAGGTGTCAACACGCAGCAGAAAGGGAGGCGAGGTTTTGTACGGGGTGGAGTGAATCGCTTAGGACGAGGCTGTTGAAGGCAGGGGCAGCAACGCTGGAAACAACTCGAATTGGAGGCAGAGATAGAGTGGGTTGCAGGGGATGGAGGAGGTAACAGAGATAGGGAGGGCTGTGGGGACTGGAGGAGGTTACAGAGATAGAGTGGGTTACAGGGGATGGAGGAGGTAACAGAGATAGGGAGGTTTGTAGGGACTGGAGGAGGTAACAGAGATAGGGAGGTTTGTAGGGGCTGGAGGAGGTTACAGAGATAGGGAGGGTTGTAGGGGCTGGAGGAGGTTACAGAGATAGGGAGGGTTGCAGGGGATGGAGGAGGTAACAGAGATAGGGAGGGTAGTAGGGACTGGAGGAGGTTACAGAGATAGGGAGGGTTGTAGAGGATGGAGGAGGTTACAGAGATAGGGAGGGTTGTAGGGACTGGAGGAGGTAACAGAGATAGGGAGGGTTGTTGGGGCTGGAGGAGGTTACAGAGATAGGGAGGGTTGTAGGGGCTGGAGGAGGTTACAGAGATAGGGAGAGTTTTCGGGGCTGGAGGAGATTACAGAGATTGGGAGGTTTGTAGAGGATGGAGGAGGTTAGAGATAGGGAGGGTTGTAAGTGCTGGAGGAGGTTACATAGGGAGGGTTGTAGGGGCTGGAGGAGGTTACAGCGATAGGGAGGGTTGTAGAGGCTGGAGGAGGTTACAGAGATAGGGAGGGTTGTAGGGGCTGGAGGAGGTTACAGAGATAGGGAGGGTTGTAGGGGCTGGAGGAGGTTACAGAGATAGGGAGGGTTGTGGGGGCTGGAAGAAATTACAGAGATAGGGAGGGTTGTAGGGGTTGGAGGAGGTCACAGAGATAGGGAGGGTTGTAGGGACTGGAGGAGGTTACATAGGGAGGGCTGTAGGGACTGGAGGAGGTTACAGAGATATGGAGGGTTGTCGGGGCTGGAGGAGGTTACAGAGATAGGGAGGGTTATAGGGACTGGAGGAGATAACATAGGGAGGGTTGTAGGGGCAGGAGGAGGTTACAGAGATAGGGAGGGTTGTAGGGGCTGGAGGAGGTTACAGAGATAGCGAGGGTTGTAGGGGCTGGAGGAGGTTACAGAGATAGGGAGGGTTGTGGGGGCTGGAGGAGGTTACAGAGATTCGGAGGGTTGTAGGGGCTGGAAGAGGTTACAGAGATAGGGAGGGCTGTAGCGGCTGGAGGAGGTTACAGAGATAGGGAGGGTTGTAGGGGCTGGAGGAGGTTACAGAGATAGGGAGGGTTGTTGGGGCTGGAGGAGGTTACAGAGATAGGGAGGGTTGTAGGGGCTGGAGGTTACAGAGATAGGGAGGGTTGTAGGGGCTGGAGGAGGTTACAGAGATAGGGAGGGTTGTTGGGGCTGGAGGTTACATAGGGAGGGTTGTTGGGGCTGGAGGTTACATAGGGAGGGTTGTAGGGGCTGGAGGAGGTTACAGAGATAGGGAGGGTTGTAGGGATTGGAGGAGGTTACATAGGGAGGGCTGTTCAGGCTGGAAGAGGTCACAGTGATAGGGAGGGTTGTAGGGACTGTTCCCAAGCTCATCACTTTGGGAACACAAGCCTGGGTCCGGGAGCCTGAGGCTGGATATATCCACGGGAGGGGGGTGGGGGAGGGAGGTGGGGGGGGGGGGGGGGGGGGGGGGGGGTTCCCCCCGGCCTCACCTGCAGAGATAGCAGAGAACATGGCGAAGAGCATCCCCAGGCTGATCTTGGTCAGGGCCGTCGGCAGCAGTTTCCTCTTGATGAGGAATGGGTCAATCACCTTGTCCTTCAGGGGGATCAGAATGAGCAGCATCAGCGCATCGAACATGGTCAGCCACGCTGTTGGGAACTGCGGAAGAAGAGAAGGAGGTTAGAGCCCAGAGTGAGATCAGGAGGAGGCCACTCAGCCCATTGTGCACGCGGACGATTCAACTGAGGTCGTCCCACCTCTCCCCCTCTCCTTTCGGCCCCCTTCCCTCTCAACCGTTTCCACATTGATCCCGTTCCCCTTCCGAAAGCTCCTGGTAAATCATCGGCCACCTGCATGACAGTGCAGAAGGAGGCCATTCGGCCCATCGAGTCTGCACCGACTCTTCGAAAGACCAACGTACCAACTCAGGGACCAGGGGTTATATGGCTGGAGGAATTTACAGAGATTGGGAGGGTTGTCGGGGCTGGAGGAGGTTACAGAGATAGGGAGGGTTGTAGGGGCTGGAGGAGGTTACAGAGATAGGGAGGGTTGTAGGGGCTGGAGGAGGTTACAGAGATAGGGAGGGTTGTAGGGGCTGGAGGAAGATACAGAGATAGGGAGGGTTGTAGGGGCTGGAGGAGGTTACAGAGATAGGGAGGGTTGTAGGGGCTGGAGGAAGTTACAGAGATAGGGAGGGTTGTAGGGGCTGGAGGAGGTTACAGAGATAGGGAGGGTTGTAGGGGCTGGAGGAAGTTACAGAGATAGGGAGGGTTGTAGGGGCTGGAGGAGGTTACAGAGATAGGGAGGGGTGTAGGGGCTGGAATTTACAGAGATAGGGAGGGTTGTAGGGGCTGGAGGAGGTTACAGAGATAGGGAGGGTTGTAGGGGCTGGAGGAGGTTACAGAGATAGGGAGGGTTGTAGGGGCTGGAGGAGGTTACAGAGATAGGGAGGGTTGTAGGGGCTGGAGGAGGTTACAGAGATAGGGAGGGTTGTAGGGGCTGGAGGAGGTTACAGAGATAGGGAGGGTTGTAGGGGCTGGAGGAAGATACAGAGATAGGGAGGGTTGTAGGGGCTGGAGGAGGTTACAGAGTTAGGGAGGGTTGTAGGGGCTGGAGGAAGTTACAGAGATAGGGAGGGTTGTAGGGGCTGGAGGAGGTTACAGAGATAGGGAGGGTTGTAGGGGCTGGAGGAAGTTACAGAGATAGGGAGGGTTGTAGGGGCTGGAGGAGGTTACAGAGATAGGGAGGGGTGTAGGGGCTGGAATTTACAGAGATAGGGAGGGTTGTAGGGGCTGGAGGAGGTTACAGAGATAGGGAGGGTTGTAGGGGCTGGAGGAGGTTACAGAGATAGGGAGGGTTGTAGGGGCTGGAGGAGGTTACAGAGATAGGGAGGGTTGTAGGGGCTGGAGGAGGTTGCAGAGATAGGGAGGGTTTTAGGGGCTGGAGGAGGTTACAGAGATAGGGAGGATTGTAGGTGCTGGAGGAGGTTACAGAGATAGGGAGGGGTGTAGGGGCTGTAGGAGGTTACAGAGATAGGGAGGGTTATCGGGGCTGGAGGAGGTTGCAGAGATAGGGAGGGTTGTAGGGGCTGGAGGAGGTTACAGAGATAGGGTGGGTTGTAGGGCTGGAGGAGGTTACAGAGATAGGGAGGGTTGTCGTGACTGGAGGAAGTTACAGAGATAGGGAGGGTTGTAGGGGCTGGAAGGGGTTACAGAGATAGGGAGGGTTGTAGGGACTGGAAGGGGTTACAGAGATAGGGGGGGTTGTAGGGGCTGGAGGAGGTTACAGAGATAGGGAGGGTTGTAGGAGCTGGAAGGGGTTACAGAGATAGGGAGGGTTGTAGGGGCTGGAAGGGGTTACAGAGATAGGGAGGGTTGTAGGGACTGGAGGAGGTTACAGAGATAGGGAGGGTTGTAGGGGCTGGAGGAGGTTACAGAGATAGGGAGGGTTGTAAGGGCTGGAGGAGGTTACAGAGATAGGGAGGGTTGTAAGGGCTGGAGGAGGTTACAGAGATAGGGAGGGCTGTAGGGGCTGGAGGAGGTTACAGAGATAGGGAGGGTTGTAGGGGCTGGAGGAGGTTACAGAGATAGGGAGGGTTGTAGGGGCTGGAGGAGGTTACAGAGATAGGGAGGGTTGTAGGGATCCCTCCATAGGGATCGTATTATTGCGGCCATCCTGTGAACCGGGAAAAACGGATTTTGTGTTGAATGGATGTGGGGGGGGGGGGGGGGGATGTCAGTTTATGTGGGAGAAGTTTGGATGTTCTCCTTGGAGCAGGAAAGGTTATTTAAGGGTGGGTTGACGGGGGGGGTTGGCGGTGGCGGGGGGTGGGGGGACGTGTGGGGTGGTGTGGGGGGGTGTTGAAGATGATCGGGGAAAGGGGACAGGAACGAGGTGAGGAACGCTGTCGCCGGTCAGAGGGTGTTGGGCTGAAAGGGCGGTGGCAGCGGACAGGGCAGGAATGTTCCAGAGGGGAATTTGGTGGGAACATCGGAGGCGGGTTTCCCCCGAATCAGCGCGATCGCCCAACGCCGGCGTGAACCAGTCCGGCATCGGCCCGACCGGAAGTTGCGGAATTCTCCGCACCTCCGGGGGCTCGGCCGGCGCATAAGGGACTGCGCGAGTTAGCGCATGCGCAGAGCGGCCGGCTTATTCTGGCGCATGCGCCAGGGGATGGTGTAGGAGAAGTGGGTTGAATGGCCTCCACGCCCTGCTTTCCCAGACAGTGACTCCTGCCCCCCCCCACCCCCGGTCACTCTCCACAAGTGACGCAGGCAGGCACCGAGCACGGGGCCTAGCAGCTCAGGCTTCTCCTGAGTAATGCCAATCCTGTGTGTGTGTGTGAGTGTGGCTTTTGGCAGCGTGAGATGTATGTGGCCCATCCCGCAAGTCGTGAGAAAGGGCTCACGGGCCGGTTACATCCTCTTTCACTTTCACTCAGCATTGCTTTGAGAAAGGGGAATTTGAAACCGCAGCGAAAATAAACTCCTGGCCCTCACTGGTTCACCACAGGCTGCCTGGCCCCTCTCATTGCCACAATGAGAACCCGTGTTCCAAACTGGCAAAGAGGTAATTCAGTCCTCTCTCTTCCAGAATGGCCCGCGTGTACCGAACGTGTACAGAACACAGAGGGTAAAATAGAATGGTTCACTCCCACCTGTTCCTGTACAGCGGTGTGTGGGCCTGTGTGTGTGGGCCTGTGTGTATGTGTGTGTGTGTGCGTATCTGTGTGTGTCTTTGTGTGCAAGCCTGTGTTGTATGTGTGTGTGCTTGTGTGTGCGAGCTTGTGTTTGCGTGTGTGCCTGTATGTGCGAGCCTGTGTTGTGTGTGCGAGCGCCTGTATGTGAGCATCTGTCGTGTGTGTGAGGGTGTGTGTGCATGTGCCAAGTGTGAGTGAGAAGGTGTGTGTGTGCGTGCATATGTGTTGCGTGTGTGTATATGTGTTGTGTGTGCGTGTATATGTGTCTTGCATGCATGTCTGAGCAAATGTGTCTTGCATGCGTATCTGTTAGCACGCACGTGTGCGTGTGCATGTGAGGGTTTGTTTGTGTGTGAGAGTGTTTGTGTGTGTGAGTTTATTTGTGTGTGTGAGGGTTTGTGTGTGTGAGGGTGTGTTTGTGTGAGGGTTTGTTTGTGTGTGTGTGAGGGTTGGTGTGTGTGTGTGTGGGGGGGGGTGAGTGTGTGTGGGTGTGTGTGAAGGTGCGTGAGTGTATACGGATGAGGCTGTGTGTCAATGGGGCCTCCTCCTGTTCCTGTGTAACAGGCTGGAGAAGGGGCTGAATGGGGCCTCCCCCTGTTCCTGTGTAACAGACTGGAGAAGGGGCTGAATGGGGCCTCCTCCTGTTCCTGTGTAACAGGCTGGAGAAGGGGCTGAATGGGGCCTCCTGTTCCTGTGTAACAGGCTGGAGAAGGGGCTGAATGGGGCCTCCTGTTCCTGTGTAACAGGCTGGAGAAGGGGCTGAATGGTGCCTCCTCCTGTTCCTGTGTAACAGGCTGGAGAAGGGGCTGAATGGGGCCTCCTGTTCCTGTGTAACAGGCTGGAGAAGGGACTGAATGGGGCCACCTCCTGTTCCTGTGTAACAGGCTGGAGAAGGGGCTGAATGGGGCCTCCTGTTCCTGTGTAACAGGCTGGAGAAGGGGCTGAATGGACCCTCCTCCTGTTCCTGTGTAACAGGCTGGAGAAGGGGCTGAATGGGGCCTCCTGTTCCTGTGTAACAGGCTGGAGAAGGGGCTGAATGGGGCCTCTTCCTGTTCCTGTGTAACAGGCTGGAGAAGGGACTGAATGGCCTCCTCCTGTTCCTGTGTAACAGGCTGGAGAAGGGACTGAATGGCCTCCTCCTGTTCCTGTGTAACAGGCTGGAGAAGGGGCTGAATGGGGCCTCTTCCTGTTCCTGTGTAACAGGCTGGAGAAGGGGCTGAATGGGGCCTCTTCCTGTTCCTGTGTAACAGGCTGGAGAAGGGGCTGAATGGGGCCCCCTGTTCCTGTGTAACAGGCTGGAGAAGGGGCTGAATGGGGCCTCCTGTTCCTGTGTAACAGGCTGGAGAAGGGGCTGAATGGGGCCTCCTGTTCCTGTGTAACAGGCTGGAGAAGGGGCTGAATGGCTGTCTTATACAGTTGTATAATGGTGAGGACTCACTGTCTGTTGATGTATGCTGTCGCTTGGAGAATGATTGCCGAACAAAGAGGGCAGTTGCAGGTGTAAACTCTGTAAGACGTATGTGCTCTCCATCTGTGAAGAGAGAGAGAGAGACCGGCAGCTACTCAAAACTAAACAACAACAACGTGCATTAATAACACATCCTTAATGATAGAAAATGGCCCAAAACAATGTCATCAGAACCGGAACACAATTCAGAGTGTGCCACAGCGTACCTGGGGGAGAGGTCATCAGTAAATGGCTCAAGGAGGTCTATTTTCAAAAGCTCGGAAGAAGGGAAAGAGAGGGAGAGACAGAGAGAGAGAGAGGCAGAGAGAGAGAGAGACAGAGACTGAGAGAGAGAGAGGCAGAGAGAGAGGGACACAGAGAGAAAGACAGGGAAAGAAAGGGAGAGACAGAGAGAGAGACAGAGAGAGAGAGAGAGAGAGGCAGAGAGAGAGGGACACAGAGAGAGAGGCAGAGAGAGAGAGAGGCAGAGAGAGAGGGACACAGAGAGAGAGACAGCGAGAGAGAGAGACAGAGAGAGAGAGAGGCAGAGAGAGAGAGAGGCAGAGAGAGAGACAGAGAGAGAGAGAGGCAGAGAGAGAGGGACACAGAGAGAAAGACAGGGATAGAGAGAGAGAGAGACAGAGAGAGAGGGAGACAGTGAGAAAGAGAGGAACAGAGAGTGAGACAGAGAGAGAGGGACAGAGAGAGAGACAGAGAAAGAGAGAGGCAGAGAGAGAGAGAGGCAGAGAGAGAACATAGAACATAGAACAGTACAGCACAGAACAGGCCCTTCGGCCCTCAATGTTGTGCCGAGCCATGATCACCCTACTCAAACCCACGTATCCACCCTATACCCGTAACCCAACAACCCCCCCCTTAACCTTACTTTTTTTAGGACACTACGGGCAATTTAGCATGGCCAATCCACCTAACCCGCACATCTTTGGACTGTGGGAGGAAACCGGAGCACCCGGAGGAAACCCACGCACACAGGGGGAGGACGTGCAGACTCCACACAGACAGTGACCCAGCCGGGAATCGAACCTGGGACCCTGGAGCTGTGAAGCATTTATGCTAACCACCATGCTACCCTGCTGCCCCCAAAGGGAGAAAGACAGGGATAGAGAGAGAGAGAGACAGAGAGAGGGAGACAGTGAGAAAGAGAGGAACAGAGAGACAGAAAGTGAGACAGAGAGAGAGGGACAGAGAGAGAGACAGAGAAAGTGAGAGGGAGACATACAGAAAGAGAGGGACAGAGAGAGAGAGACAGAATGAAAGAGAGGGACAGAGAGTGACAGACAGGAATAGAGAGAGACAGACAGAGAGAGGGAGACAGTGAGAAAGAGAGGAACAGAGAGACAGAGAGAGAGTGAGACAGAGATAAAGACAGGGATAGCGAGTGAGACAGAAAGAGGGACAGAGAGAAAGAGAGGAACAGAGAGACAGAAAGAGAGACAGAGAGAGAGGGACAGAGAGACAGAGAGAGGGAGACAGAGAAAGAGAGGGACAGAGAGAGAGAGAGACAGAAAGAAAGAGGGACAGAGAGAGACAGACAGGAATAGAGAGAGAGACAGAGGGAGAGAGAGAGAGAGACAGAGAGAAAGAGAGAGAGAGGAAGAGACAGAGAGAGAGAGAGACACACACACACAGAGAGGGACAGAGAGAGAGAGAGGAAGAGAGAGAGAGAGAGACAGAGCGAGAGAGAAAGAGAGGGACAGAGAGAGAGAGAGAGACAGAACGAGGGAGAGAGGGAGAGATACAGAAAGAAAGAGAGGGAGAGAGGGACAGAGAGAGAGAGAGATGGATGGAGAGGTTCAGGGGAGGGATTTTAAACTCAGGGCCCCAGACAGCTGAAGATACAGCCAGAACTGGAATTGAAATTAAAATCTGGTCTGGTCAAACGAACGAATGTGGATGAGCGCAGAGAACACAGAGGATTGTAGGTGTAATTCTTTGAGGAGGTAACAAGGAAGTTAGACAAGGGAGAACCAGTGGATGTGATTTATTTAGATTTCCAGAGGCCTTTGACAAGGTGCTGTCTGGGAGACTGTTAAATAAGTTAAGAGCCCATGGTGTTCAGGGTAAGATCCTGGCATGGATAGAGGATTGGCTGACTGGCAGAAGGCAGAGAATGGGGATAAAGGAGTTATTTTCAGGATGGCAGCCGGTGACTAGTGGTGTGACTCAGGGGTCGGTGCTGGGACCGCAACTTTACACGATATACATTAATGATCTGGAGGAAGGAACTGAAGGCACTGTTGCTAAGTTTGCAGATGATATAAGGACCTGCAGAGGAAGCAAGGGGGCTGCAGAAGGACTTGGACCATTGACAGTGGCCACCCCTCCCCCCCCGGCCATTCTCCGGGCCCCGATGGGCCGAGCGGCCAGCGGGTTATGCCGAGTCACGGCGGTGTGGATTACTCCCCTCCCACACGGCGGGACCTGGACGGTGAGTGTGCGGGGGCAGTCCTGGAGGGGGGGCTGGGGGATCCAACCCCCGGGAAGGGGGGGCACAGCGGCCTGGCCCACGATCGGGGCCTCTGCCGGGCGGGCTGGTACCATTAGGGCCTACCTTACTCCGCGCCGGGCCCCTGTAGGGTTCCGCCATATTGTCCGGGGCCGGCACGGGGAACGGAACCCCCGCGCATGCGCCAAATCACGCCGGCCGTTCCGCGCATGCGTGAAAATACGCCAGTCGTTCTGCGCATGCGCGAACTCGCGCAGGCTGTTCCCCGCCATCTGGAGCTGCGGGGACCACTCCGGCATCAACCTAGCCCCCTCGAAAGGGGAGAATTCCTCGCTTTCAGGGGCCGTTTTCACGCCTGCGTGGGAACATAGCCCCATTGTTAGAGAATCCCGCCCATAGACTATTTTCTAAATGGGGAAATGCTTAGGAAATCAGAATCACAAAGGGACTTGTTGGGAATCCTTGTTCACGATTCTCTTAAGGTTAACATGCAGATTCAGTCGGCAGTTAGGAAGGTAAATGCAATGTTAGCATTCATGTCGAGAGGGCTAGAATACAAGGCCAGGGATGTACTTCTGAGGCTGTATAAGGCTCTGGTCAGACCCCATTTGGAGTATTGTGAGCAGTTTTGGGCCCTGTATCTAAGGAAGGATGTGCTGGGCCTTGGAAAGGGTCCAGAGGAGGTTTACAAGAATGATCCCTGGAATGAAGAGCTTGTCGTATGAGGAAAGGTTGAGGACTCTGGGTCTGTACTCGGTGGAGTTTAGAAGGATGAGGGGGGATCTTATTGAAACCTACAGGATACTGCGGGGCCTGGATCGAGTGGACAGGTAGCACATCGAGGTGAGCGCAGGGTAGATGGGGAAGTGTGAGTCAGGGAATGGTATTTTGTGTTGAGGATTTGGAGGTGTGGAAGGAGGGGAGATTCTGGGAATGTTTTGGAATGTGATGCGAAGGAATGACTGAGGTTCCTGCAGCGTATAACTTCTGTTAGGGACAGAGCCAGTTGATGTTTCAGAGAGAGGTAGGCACAGTTTGTCAGTACAGCTGGAGCAGAGTCATGGTATCACACTACACCGACATTGCAAATTTAATGTTCACAATCACACAGGGGACACGGGAACAATAGGCTGGGTGATACAGGCAAAACAAATTAACATCATCATCATTAGTCAGTCAATTCAGCTAATCCTTTCAGTCCCTTTACATGCACTGGTCAACAGAATCTGATAGGGGGAGCCTTACACAGCATCTAACCCCGTGCTGTACCTGTCCTGGGTGTGTATGATGGGGACAGTGTAGAGGGAGCTTTCCTCTGTATCTAACCCCGTGCTGTACCTGTCCTGGGAGTGTTTGATGGGGACAGTGCAGAGGGAGCTTTACTCTGTATCTAACCCCGTGCTGTACCTGTCCTGGGAGTGTTTGATGGGGACAGTGTAGAGGGAGCTTTACTCTGTATCTAACCCCGTGCTGTACCTGTCCTGGGAGTGTTTGATGGGGACAGTGTAGAGGGAGCTTTACTCTGTATCTAACCCCGTGCTGTACCTGTCCTGGGAGTGTTTGATGGGGACAGTGTAGAGGGAGCTTTACTCTGTATCTAACCCGTGCTGTATCTGTCCTGGGAGTGTTTGATGGGGACAGTGTAGAGGCAGCTTTACTCTGTATCTAACCCCGTGCTGTATCTGTCCTGGGAGTGTTTGATAGGGACTGTGTGGAGGGAGCTTTACTCTGTCTCTAACTCCGTGCTGTACCTGTCCTGGGTGTGTTTCATGAGGACAGTGTAGATGGAGCTTTACACTGTATCTAACCCCGTGCTGTACCTGTCCTCGGAGTGTTTGATGGGGACAGTGTAGAGGCAGCTTTACTCTGTATCTAACCCCGTGCTGTATCTGTCCTGGGAGTGTTTGATAGGGACTGTGTGGAGGGAGCTTTACTCTGTCTCTAACTCCGTGCTGTACCTGTCCTGGGAGTGTTTGATGAAGACAGTGTGGAGGGAGCTTTACTCTGTATCTAACCCCGTGCTGTACCTGTCCTGGGAGTGTTTGACGGGGAGAATTTAGAGGGAGCTTTACTCTGTATCTAACCCCGTGCTGTACCTGTCCTGGGAGTGTTTGATGGGGACAGTGTGTACGGAGCTTTACTCTGTATCTAACCCCGTGCTGTACCTGTCCTCGGAGTGTTTGATGGGGACAGTGTAGAGGCAGCTTTACTCTGTATCTAACCCCGTGCTGTATCTGTCCTGGGAGTGTTTGATAGGGACTGTGTGGAGGGAGCTTTACTCTGTATCTAACCCCGTGCTGTACCTGTCCTGGGAGTGTTTGATGGGGACAGTGTAGAGGGAGCTTTACTCTGTATCTAACCCCGTGCTGTACCTGTCCTGGGAGTGTTTAATGGGGACAGTGTAGAGGGAGCTTTACTCTGTATCTAACCCTGTGCTGCACCTGTCCTGGGAGTGTTTGATGGGGACAGTGCAGAGGGAGCTTTACTCTGTATCTAACCCCGTGCTGTACCTGTGCTGGGAGTGTTTGATGGGGACAGTGTAGAGGGAGCTTTACTCTGTATCTAACCCCGTGCTGTACCTGTCCTGGGTGTGTTTGATGGGGACAGTGTAGAGGGAGCTTTACCCTGTATCTAACCCCGTGCTGTACCTGTCCTGGGAGTGTTTGATGGGGACAGTGAAGAGGGAGCTTTACTCTGGATCTAACCCCGTGCTGTACCTGTCCTGGGAGTGTTTGATGGGGACAGTGTAGAGGGAGCTTTACCCTGTATCTAACCCCGTGCTGTACCTGTCCTGGGAGTGTTTGATGGGGACTGTGTAGAGGGAGCTTTACTCTGTATCTAACCCCGGGCTGTACCTGTCCTGCCCTGGGAGTGTTTGACGGGGAGAATTTAGAGGGAGCTTTACTCTGTATCTAACCCCGTGCTGTACCTGTCCTGGGAGTGTTTGATGGGGACAGTGTAGAGTGAGCTTTACTCTGTATCCAACCCCGTGGTGTACCTGTCCTGGGAGTGTTTGATGGGGACAGTGTGTACGGAGCTTTACTCTGTATCTAACCCCGTGCTGTACCTGTCCTGGGAGTGTTTGATGGGGACAGTGTAGAGGGAGCTTTACTCTGTATCTAACCGACACTGCATCGCCCTTTTGCGGGTCCCTGGTTGTACATGTCGAATTTCTGGCCAGCCGTTTCTTGATGTAGACGCTTCTGAGCGGTTCAGAGTTTCGCAAAACTGTCCCTCAGATGCAGGCCATTCGTTCCATCTGCTCCTTGCTGTTGTCTCTGCTCCACAAGATGTTCCTCCTCGCTTCCCTCTTTCTATCTCACCCTGCCAACCTCTCCTACCAACCCTCTCGCCTCTTTCTTTCTCTCGAGTGCTAACCTAGCTTCCTGTGTCAGCCATCCGCAATGTTGACCACAACCAGACCCCGTGGGAAACACTTCCACGTTCTCACAGTCTCTTGGCGTTGAAGACTTTGCTTCTGAAAGCCCTCTCACGGATTAATTCCTGACTAGTTGACATTGATGCAGGGTTGGGTTCTTAACTGCACTCTGACTACGATAACCGTCTCCACTCCGCCCCGATCAATCCTCCTCCATCACCCTAAAGCCCTCCTCAATTGAAGCACCTCCCCCTTTCTAAATATGGCGCCCGCCCGGAACTCATCGGCCACTCCCAGAGGCTCCAAGTGGGCATGCGACCTCTGACCTGGAAGTAGACCATCCAGTAGGGGATGAGCGTCAGGAAGACTGGAATCACTCTCTTGAGGACCTTCACGTTATCCCGCGTGGAGTCCAGGGGCCGCCTGCCATTGGTGAACAAGGTTTCCTCCGAAAGGTCACTGTAGGGCGATCTGTTCTCACGGAGACAGGAAGAAATTTGCAAAGACATATTCACCGGTCAAGACAGTGGGCAACAAAATTGTCAAATGGCCAAATGTTGGGAAAATAATTTGGGAAAATGTGTCATTCATTTTGAACAAAGCTACAGACTGTTGTTTAAATGGAGAAAAGCTGCAGAAAGCTGAACACAAAGGGACATGGGGGCAATGGGCACGAGGCGCAGAAAGCTAACACATAGGGACAGTAGGTAATCAGGAAGGGTAATGCAATGTCGGCCCTGGTGTCAAGGGCGTTGGAGTATAAGAGTCGGACGTCTTGCTGCATCTCTTCATGGAACGTAGCACATACAGGGCAGAAGGATGCCATTCGGCCCATCGAGTCTGCACCCACACACTTAAACCCTCACTTCCACCCCATCCCCGGTAACCCAGCAACCCCATCTATCCTTTTTGGGCACTAAGGGTAATTTATCATGGCCAATCCACCTAACCTGTCCGACTTTGGACTGTGGGAGGAAACCGGAGCACCCGGAGGAAACCCACGCAGACACGGGGAGGATGTGCAGACTCCGCACAGTGACCCAGGAGGGAATTGAACCTGGGACCCTGGCGCTGTGAAGCCACAGAGCTAGCCACTGTGCTACCGTGCTACAAGGTACTGGGGAGGCCACATCTGGAGCAGAGGGAGCAGTTTGGGGGCCCTTATTTAAGGACAGAGAAGGTTCACGAGGATGATCCCCGATGTGGAGGGATTGTCTCATCAGCAAAGGTTAAACAGGTTGGGACTCTACTCACTGGAACTCAGAAGAATGAGAGGCGATCTCAATGAATCATTTATAATTCTTAAAGGGTTTGACAGGGTAAATGCTGAGAGGATGTTTCCCCTCAGGAGAGAGTCGAGGACCAGAGGGCAGAGTCTCAGAGTGTGGGGGAGCCAATTTAAGACTGAGGTGAGGAGGAATTTCTTCGCTCACAGAGTTTCAAGTCTTTGGAACTCTCTACTGAGTTAGCACCAAGGGAGTGCTGCACTGTCAGAGGGTCAGTACTGAGGGAGTGCTGCACTGTCAGAGGGTCAGTACTGAGGGAGTGCTGCACTGTCAGAGGGTCAGTTCTGAGGGAGTGCTGCACTGTCAGAGGGTCAGTACTGAAGGAGTGCTGCACTGTCAGAGGGTCAGTACTGAGGGAGTGCTGCACTGTCAGTGGGTCAGTACTGAGGGAGTGCTGCACTGTCAGAGGGTCAGTACTGAGGGAGTGCTGCACTGTCAGAGGGTCAGTACTGAGGGAGTGCTGCACTGTCAGAGGGTCAGTATTGAGGGAGTGCTGCACTGTCAGGGGGTCAGTACTGAGGGAGTGCTGCACTGTCAGAGGGTCAGAACTGAGGGAGTGCGGCACTGTCAGAGGGTCAGTACTGAGGGAGAGCTGCACTGTCAGGGGGTAAGTACTGAGGGAGTGCTGCACTGTCAGGGGGTCAGTACTGAGGGAGTGCTGCAACTGTCAGAGGGTCAGTAGTGAGGGAGTGCTGCACTGTCAGAGGGTCAGTACTGAGGGAGTGCTGCACTGTCAGGGGGTCAGTACTGAGGGAGTGCCTGCACTGTCAGAGGGGCAGTACTGAGGGAGTGCTTGCACTGTCAGAGGGTCAGTTCTGAGGGAGTGCTGCACTGTCAGAGGGTCAGTACTGAAGGAGTGCTGCACTGTCAGAGGGTCAGTACTGAGGGAGTGCTGCACTGTCAGTGGGTCAGTACTGAGGGAGTGCTGCACTGTCAGAGGGTCAGTACTGAGGGAGTGCTGCACTGTCAGAGGGTCAGTACTGAGGGAGTGCTGACCTGTCAGAGGGTCAGTATTGAGGGAGTGCTGCGCTGTCAGGGGGCGTCAGTACTGAGGGAGTGCTGCACTGTCAGAGGGTCAGAAACTGAGGGAGTGCGGCACTGTCAGAGGGTCAGTACTGAGGGAGAGCTGCACTGTCAGGGGGTAAGTACTGAGGGAGTGCTGCACTGTTCAGGGGGGTCAGTACTGAGGGAGTGCTGCACTGTCAGAGGGTCAGTAGTGAGGGAGTGCTTGCACTGTCAGAGGGTCAGTATGAGGGAGTGCTTGCACTGTCAGAGGGTCAGTAATGAGGGAGTGCAGCACTGTTCAGGGGGTCAGTACTGAGGAGTGCTGCACTGTCAGAGGGTCAGAACTGAGGGAGTGCGGCACTGTCAGAGGGTCAGTACTGAGGGAGAGCTGCACTGTCAGGGGGTAAGTACTGAGGGAGTGCTGCACTGTCAGGGGGTCAGTACTGAGGGAGTGCTGCACTGTCAGAGGGTCAGTACTGAGGGAGAGCTGCACTGTCAGAGGGTCAGTACTGAGGGAGTGCAGCACTGTCAGAGGGTCAGTACTGAGGGAGTGCAGCACTGTCAGAGGGTCAGTACTGAGGGAGTGCCGCACTGTCAGAGGGTCAGTACTGAGGGTGCTGCACTGTCAGAGGGTCAGTACTGAGGGAGTGCGCACTGTCAGAGGTGTCAGTACTGAGGGAGTGCTGCACTGTCAGAGGGTCAGTACTGAGGGAGTGCAGCACTGTCAAGAGGGTCAGTACTGAGGGAGTGCCGCCACTGTCAGAGGGTTCAGTACTGAGGGAGTGCTGCACTGTCAGAGGGGTCAGTACTGAGGGATGTGCCTGCACTGTCAGAGGGTCAGTACTGAGGGAGCAGCTGCATTGTCAGAGGGTCAGTACTGAGGGAGTACTGCACTGTCAGAGGGTCAGTACTGAGGGAGTGCTGCACTGCCAGAGGGTCAGTGCTGAGGGAGTGCTGCACTGTCAGAGGGTCAGTATTGAGGGAGTGCCGCACTGTCAGAGGGTCAGTACTGAGGGAGTGCTGCACTGTCAGAGGGTCAGTACTGAGGGAGAGTGCTGCACTGTCAGAGGGTCAGTACTGAGGGAGTGCTGCACTGTCAGAGGGTCAGTTCTGAGGGAGTGCTGCACTGTCAGAGGGTCAGATCTGAGGGAGTGCCTGCACTGTCAGAGGGTCAGTACTGAGGGATTGCTGCACTGTCAGAGGGTCAGTACTGAGGGAGCGCTGCACTGTCAAAGGGTCAGTACTGAGGGGAATGCTGCACTGTCAGAGGGTCAGTACTGAGGGAGTGCTGCACTGTCAGAGGGTCAGTACTGAGAGAGTGCTGCACTGTCAGAGGGTCAGTAGTGAGGGAGCGCTCCACTGTCAGAGGGTCCAGTACTGAGGAGAGTGCTGCACTGTCAGAGGGTCAGTGCTGAGGGAGTGCTGCACTGTCAGAGGGTCAGTACTGTGGGAGTGCTGCACTGTCAGAGGGTCAGTGCTGAGGGAGTGCTGAACTGTCGGAGAGTCAGTACTGAGGGAGTGCTGCACTGTCAGAGGGTCAGTACTGAGGGAGTGCTGCACTGTCAGAGGGTCAGTACTGAGGGAGTGCTGCACTGTCAGAGGGTCAGTACTGAATGAGTGCTGCACTGTCAGAGGGTCAGTACTGAGGGAGTGCTGCACTGTCAGAGGGTCAGTGCTGAGGGAGTGCCGCACTGTCAGAGGGTCAGTACTGAGAGACTGCTGCACTGTCAGAGGGTCAGTGCTGAGGGAGTGCCGCACTGTCAGAGGGTCAGTACTGAGGGAGTGCTACACTATCAGAGGGTCAGTTCTGAGGGACTGCTGCACTGTCAGAGGGTCAGTAACTGAGGGAGCGCTGCATTGTCAGAGGGTCAGTACTGAGTGAGTGCTACCACTGTCAGAGGGTCAGAACTGAGTGAGTGCCGCACTGTCAGAGGGTCAGTACTGAGGGAGTGCTACACTGTCAGAGGGTCAGAACTGAGTGAGTGCCGCACTGTCAGAGGGTCAGGACTGAGGGAGTGCCGCACTGTCAGAGGGTCAGTACTGAGGGAGAGCCGCACTGTCAGAGGGTCAGTACTGAGGGAGTGCCGCACTGTCAGAGGGTCAGTACTGAGGGAGCGCTGCACTGTCAGAGGGTCAGTACTGAGGGAGCGCTGCACTGTAGAGGGTCAGTACTGAGGGAGTGCTGCACTGTCAGAGGGTCAGTACTGAGGGAGTGCTGCACTGTCAGAGGGTCAGTACTGAGGGAGTGCTGCACCTGTCAGAGGGTCAGTACTGAGGGAGTGCAGCACTGTCAGAGGGTCAGTACTGAGGGAGCGCCACACTGTCAGAGGGTCAGTACTGAGGGAGTGCCGCACTGTCAGAGGGTCAGTAAGGAGGGAGTGCTGCGCTGTCAGAGGGTCAGTACTGAGGGAGTGCTGCACTGTCAGAGGTTCAGTACTGAGGGAGTGCTGCACTGTCAGAGGGTTCAGTACTGAGGGAGTGCTGCACTGTCAGAGGGTCAGTACTGAGGGAGTGCTGCACTGTCAGAGGGTCAGTACTGAGGGAGTGCTGCACTGTCAGAGGGTCAGTACTGAGGGAGTGCTGCACTGTCAGAGGGTCAGTACTGAGGGAATGCTGCACTGTCAGAGGGTCAGTGCTGAGGGAGTGCTGCACTGTCAGAGGGTCAGTACTGAGGGAGTGCGGCACTGTCAGGAGAGTCAGTACTGAGGGAGTGCTGCACTGTCAGAGGGTCAGTACTGAGGGAGTGACGCACTGTCAGAGAGTCAGTACTGAGGAGTGTTGCACATGTCAGAGGTCAGTAATGAGGGAGTGACGCACTGTCAGAGAGTCAGTACTGAGGGAATGCTGCACTGTCAGAGGGTCAGTACTGAGGGATGACGCACTGTCAGAGAGTCAGTACTGAGGGAATGCTGCACTGTCAGAGTGTCAGTACTGAGGGAGTGCTGCACTGTCAGAGGGTCAGTACTGAGGGAGTGCTGCACTGTCAGAGGGTCAGCACTGAGGGAGTGCTGCACTGTCAGAGGGTCAGTACTGAGGAGTGCTGCACTGTCAGAGGGTCAGTACTGACGGAGTGCTGCACTGTCAGAGGGTCAGTGCTGAGGAGTGCCGCACTGTCAGAGGGTCAGTACTGAGGGAGTGCTGCACTGTCAGAGGGTCAGTACTGAGAGAGTGCCGCACTGTCAGAGGGTACAGTACTGAGGGAGTGCTGCACTGTCAGAGGGTCAGTACTGAGAGAGTGCCGCACTGTCAGAGGGTCAGTACTGAGGGAGTGCTGCACTGTCAGAAGGTCAGTAAGGAGGGAGTGCTGCGCTTGGTCTGGTGAATTCTCCTCCCCAATATCTGTTGATGATACCATTCACAGCCAATCGGACTGTCCCACGTCGGTCTCATTGCCATTCGGTTAGTGAGAGGCAAAAGTGCTCCTTGTCCTGCGACCTCCCCTTCTCCCTCGAACCCCCTACCCCCATCCAGCGCCCCCTCACCTGGTCGAGAGAAATGTCGATGGGCAGCAGGGCGGAAGAGGAGGCGAGCCATCCCGAAAAGGCACTGCCATCGGGGGGCTCGTGACGAAGGAGGGTCCGGCCAGCAGGAAGATGAGAATTCCCAGCACCAGGCACGGATAGCGGATGATGTATCCGATGAAGCAAGTCGATGTTCTGATGGCTGAGGACGATGAGGAAGAGGCGGAGATTTTTTTTTTTTTTTTATGGCCCCCATGTTGATGACCAACTCAGAACCCGTGTGAAGGAACTTGACGCACAGGCCTCAGGCCCCGGGTCCGTCACCTGAGCAGGAACAAAGCACACAGACTTGCATTGAGGATGGAGTCTTAACCACCACATCCTGGGGCGAGCTGCACGGGGACACGGCAATATTAAACCCGCTGCCGGAATGAGGGAAACACAAGGAACTTTCCTACAGAAGGTAAAGAACTCGGTCAGTCCCAGATCGCAAGGACCGGCAGGAGTGTGGTGAACTCAGCCCACGCATCACACAAGCTGGTTTAGATCACTGGGCTAAACGCTGACTTGGAAAGCAGACCAAGGCAGGCCAGCAGCACGGTTCAATTCCCGTACCAGCCTCCTCCGAACAGGTGCGGATTGTGGCGACTAGGGGCTTTTCACGTAACTTCATTGAAGCCTACTCGTGGACAATAAGCCATTTTCATTTCATTTACATCAAGCTTGCCACCCACCATTGAGTCGTCTACACCTCCCGCTGCCTCAGGAAGGCCGACAGGTTGCAGAGACCTCTCCCACCCAGGCATTGCCTTCTTCCAGACCCTCCCATCAGGCAGAAGGTACAGAGTCTGAAGGACCGCTCTCCAGACACAGGAACAGCTTCTTCCCCACAGCGACCAGACTCCTCACCGACTCCCCTCGGACTGATCTGTTCCCTGTAAGAACACTATCACGATGCCCTATGCTGCTCTGCTCATGTATTGCTTGTTTGGCCCTTGTTCCGCACTAACAATCCATGTTGTCGATGTTCTCTGTTGTTTATTTTTTTGTTCTGACTATGTACGTACTGTGTATGTTCTCCCGGCCGCAGAAAAAACTGCTTTCTCTGTACTTCGTTACATGTGACAATAAATCAAATCAAATCAAATCAAAGCCGTTTGCAGAGAGACTCAGGGCCGGAAATTCTTGTGTAGTTTGGATTTCCTAGTACCGCGCGGCCAGCGCCACACAGCTCCCTCAGTACTGACCCTCTGGCAGTGCAGCACTCCCTCAGTACTGACCCTCTGACTGTGCAGCACTCCCTCAGTACTGACCCTCTGACAGTGCAGCACTCCCTCAGTACTGACCTCTGACAGTGCAGCACTCCTCAGTACTGACCCTCTGACTGTGCGGCACTCCCTCAGTACTGACCTCTGACAGTGCGGCACTCCCTCAGTACTGACCTGACAGTGCAGCACTCCCTCAGTACTGACCCTCTGACTGTGCAGCATCCCTCAGGTGACCCTCTGGCAGTGCGGCACTCCCTCAGTACTGACCCTCTGACAGTGCAGCACTCCCTCAGTCCTGACCCTCTGACAGGCAGCACCCTCAGTACTGACCTCTGACAGTGCAGCACTCCCTCAGTACTGACCCTCTGACAGTGCGGTACCCTCAGTTACTGACCCACTGATAGTGCGGCACTCCTCAGTACTGACCCTGACAGTGCGGCACTCCCTCAGTACTGACCCTCTGACAGTGCAGCACTCCCTCAGTACTGACCCTCTGACAGTGCTGCACTCCCTCAGTACTGAAGATCTTCCTGCGCATCCCTCAGTACTGACCCTCTGACAGTGCGGCACTCCCTCAGTACTGGCCCTCTGACAGTGCAGCACTCCCTCAGTAATGACCCTCTGACAGAGCAGCACTTCCCTCAGTACTGACCCTCTGACAGTGCAGCATCCCTCAGTACTGATTCTGACGTGCAGCACTCCCTCAGTACTGACACCTCTGACAATGCCACACCTCCCTCTGTACTGTCCCTCTGACAAAGCAGCGCTCCCTCAGTACGGACC